>NW_013657668.1:190911-290582 GCF_000142905.1 Thecamonas trahens ATCC 50062 | reverse complement strand
CCGTGTCCCCACCCCCCCCACCCCCCCCCCCCCCACCCTGGCTGGCTGGCTGGCTGGCCTTCCCTCCCCGGTCTGGCCACAACGCCATGGCCAAATCCAACAAGGAGGAATAACAGGAAGTGTTGTATTAACCATCTCACATGACGCATCACATGGTATGATGCGTATGCTCGATAACTGCTGTCATCGCTCTGTCTGCCCCTCTCCCTTGTGTGTATGGCTGTGTCAGGCTACCTGAGTGGTGGGTGCTGCGTCACCACGCCCACGCCCACGCCCGCCCCCTCCCACGCCCACCCCCCCCCTCCACCCCCTCCACCCCCTCCACCCCCTCCATCCCTCTACAACCATACCTCCTCATCCTCATCTCATCCACATGCTGCGACTGCAGGGGGTGGTGTTGCGCTCGGTGGTGAGGGCGAGGGCTGGCAGTGCAGGCTCTGGGAGGGCGGCACTGGTGGACGCTGCGCACAGAGCAAGGTGGCGATGGAGTAGTGGCGGAGAGGGTCGAGCCGGGCGGGATGGCGGCGGGATGGAAGAGGAAAAGAAGAAGCCGTTTGGACGAGCGCTCAATGCCTTCTTCCTCAGAGTTCACCCTGATCGGTTCCAGGCCCATCCTGAGGAGAAGAAGATCAATGAGACCTCGTTCCAGCTGCTCAACACCCTCGTGGCAGAGTGCAAATCGTCGAGCCTCGCCGATGGCATCGCTGCTGTTAGCCCTCCCACATCGCTCGAGTTCTTTGTCCGTCAGCCGTCGTCATCGTCATCTAGCCAGTCCTCGGCCGCGTCGGCTGGCTCGGATGGTGCCGAGGCCGAGGCCGAGGCCGAGGCCGAGCCCGAGAAGCTCCATCGGGTTGTGGTCGACTTGCCGCGGCTGGCCGTTGGCGAACCGCCCGGTCGCCTCCTCCGCGCTACCTTTACCGAGCTCTTTACTCAGGCTGGCTTGGACCCGAGCTTTGACTTTGGAAACTACTTTGGTCGTCCGGTCGACGAGAGCCAGCCGGCGCCGTCGGGCGAGTTTGCGCGGCGGGAGGCGCGCCACGCCCGCACCTGGCCGGCCGGCACGGCGGCGGCCAAGGTCTATCCAGCTGGCTCGCTGCTGGACTTTCTCTCCGACGACCGACTGGATCATGTCCGCCACTCCCTCGCCGCCGTCCGCGACGCTGAACGGGTCCGCAACGTCGAGCAGGCTTCGCTCATGTTCAAGGGCATCCGGATTCTGTACGACGAAGCGCCGGGCTCAGAGTGTGCACCGAGCGACCAGGTTGCTTGGCTCCGTGCCCTCAAGCCAGTCCTCCGCGAGACAATGGGGATCGAACTCGACGAGATCGACGTCGACCGCCAGCGCCCTCTGCGCGGGCCCGGTGGCTCGGGAGAGGAGCCACCGGAGAAGCCTGGCTTTTCGGCCGGCTTTGACCTCCGCCAGTTCCAGGGCGCTGAAGCCCGGGCTGGCATGCAAGGTCCCCCCTCTCTTGTTGTCTGCTTCCACCAGAGCCCGCTGGCGGCGGGCACGACGAGCATCGACGATCTCGGGCGGGTTCATCTCTTCGTCAACGACCCGCCGGCGGCGTGGGCCGCAGCTGTCTGCGAGCTGCAGGGCATGTCGGACGAGGCGCGGTCTGCACATCAGCGGAGGATGGCGGGGAAGAGTGATGGCGAGCTGTCGCTCGCGCTTGCGCTCTCACGGGCTATGCACGTCCGACACGTTTTTGCGTCGTCGGCCGTCGAGGCGCTGCCCGAGTACTCGGAGCTCCTGCTGCGGTTGCAGGTCGGCGCCGCCGACGGTGCCTTTGACCGCGACTGGCTGCGCGGCGGCAAGCTTGCCACACTCCCGCTTCAGATTGTGGCAGACGCCGAAAAGGCATATGTTGACAACGTCCACCACATTCTCTGCCTCCCGGTTGGTGTCGATGTCGAGGGTGTGCTTGACGCGCTGCGGCTGTATGGTCGGCGGGTGGTTCGGACCCAGCGCGCAGCAGAGGCTGCACGGACGCGGCTTGACCGACTGGTGGTCGAAACCCGCCGGCAGCTCATGCTTGAGCGGCTGGTCATTGGACCCGACGTTGACGACGACGCGGCGCGCGAGGGTCTTCAGCGGCTCTCGGGCGCTAAGGGCGTGCTCGGGCCCAAGCTCCATACGCTGCGCCTAGGCATTGGTCGTGAGCATGGGTGGCACGACGCCACAGCCGTCCTTGATGTGGCGTACGACTTTTCGCTCGGCATGTGAATCTTGCGTCAGTTTACGAGTTGTGAGTGCCGAGAATGGTGGTCGAGCCTGCGTTGACCGGGTTGGCAAATGGCTTGGCCGGCTGGACAGGCGCTGACTTTTGCGCGTATGACATCAGCGGGCCGTCGTCGGCGTTCTCGAGCGGCATCGGCGGAGTGTTCTCCTCGATCATCTGGGCAAAGGTTGAGATCTTTTCCTGGACGCCTGAGCCCGAGCTCGAGCCCGAGTCCTTGGCGTCGCCGTGGTTAAAGACAAGCGAGTCGTTGACGTCAGTGGCAAAGGTGTCGTTGAGATCATCGGATCCGGTCTCGTCATCAGACTCCGAGTCGGAGTGGTAGACGTGCTGGAAACGGCGCTGCAGCGCTTCCTCCAGCTGCGACGGCGTGCGCTTGTGGTTGGAGCCCGGCGTTCCGCCTGTCTTGCGCAGCGTTTGCGGCGAGCGAGCCACAAGCTCGGCGAACGAGAACGACGATGCCCGCTGCCGTGGAGGCGTGGCCGGCGTCGACCCGCCATCCGGGAATGCATAGTCCTGGAGCGAGGGCTGCGCTGGCGGCGGCGGTGGCGGTGGCGGCGGTGGAGTGGCCGAAACCGGCGGCGGGGTAGCTGCAACTGGCGGTGGGGTGGCCGCAACCGGCGGTGGCGGTGGCGGAGTGGCGGTCGACTTCGGGGATACGGTTGAAGCCTGGGCCAGGGGTGGTGGCGGGGGCGGAAGTGCCACCTTGGCGGGCGCAGCCGCCGACGCGGTCGTAGCGTTGTCCCACGTCGCAGCTGTATCGATGGGAGCAATCGCCTCGGAGGCCACTTCGGACACAGTGGTCGACGTTGAGTCGCGGCGGCGGCGGCGGCGCGAGCTAGAGCGCGAACGGGCCGAGCCGCTGGCCTTGGACGACCGGCGCTTCTTGCGCGAGCGCGAGCGCGATCTGCGGCGCGACGAGCTCGAGGTAGCTGAGTCTGCGCCTGGATCAATGCTGCCTTCAGACATATCACCCGGGTCGCGGGAGCCGGCAAGGGCCTCGATCTTCTCCTCAAGCTGGGCAACCTGCTTGCGGAGGCGCTCCACGTCAGACTCGCGACTGGGCGTCTTGTTCTTGCCGCGGAAGAGCTTGCGGAAGAAGCGCTTCTTGGGCTTGTCCGGCGTAGCCGTGGCGTCCGATTGCGGCGAGGCCGGGAGCTCGGGAGCGATGGGCGATGCCGGCGGCAGCGGAGCCGTAGCCTTGAGCGGAGTGGTGGCCTTGAGAGGCGAGGCCCGTGCGGCGGTGGTAATGGGCGATGCCGGGCTCGGCATGGCCGGTGGCATGGCAAAGGTCTTCTTCTTGGGCGGTGGCAGGGGAGTGCCAGCCTTTTGCGCGTCGAGGAGAATGGCAAGCTCAGCCAGTGCCTTGGCCGTCTCCTCACGAGCAGCAGCAGCAGCCTCCTCGGGCGTCATACGGACGCAGTACGCCGGCGCGGGCGGCGCCTCCTCGGCATCAGCAGCACGGCTTGCTTTGGTCATGACTCTCTCTTGATTCCGCGGGTGTAGAGGGCGAGTACAGAAAAGGCGGGGAGGGGGGGGATTACAGCAGCGAAGTGTGTGACCTAGTGGTTAAGGTGGGGTGGGAGGGGAGGAAGAGGAGGAGGGGGAGGAGGCGAGGCGATCCAACGGCGACCAAGTGCAAAATTTTGAATGCAGTTTGTGGGCGGGAAAGGGTTGGGCGGCGGGCCGGCGGCGGGCGATGTGAGTCGGTTTGAGGTGGCGGGACGCCAACGGACAGATCAGTGGTGGGGGGGGGGGGGAGGGGGAAAGGGCACATTTCTCGCCAGCTTGTTTCTCTGTTGTGGGCAACATGGCGGATGATGACTTTCTCTCCAACTCGTATGCCTATGAGTATGCCTATGAGGACGAGGTGATGGGAGGCGAGCACAAGCGGGTTCACGCTGCTGGCGCCAAAGCCGGCGCTGCGGCTCAGTCTGAGCCACCGGCCGATGTCGGTGCCGACAACAGCGATGCCGGCGCGGACAACGGTGCTGGTGCAAGCTCAACCTCACGGATCAAGGCTGCGGTGAGCGCCGTCCGCGACCGCGCGCTATCCAACGAGCGCGCGAAGCTTGCAGTCTCGGAGGCGCTGCTGCAGTGGGTCGATGCCGTTTCGCCGGCGACCAAGAAGTCGATCATTGCGTCTGTGTGTACGTATTAGGGGGGGGGGAAAGAGGGGCTGGCGACGACTTACTTGGGTGTTGGATGTGGATGACGGTCTGGGACTGGCGATGCGGGGCGATGATCTGTGGCGTGAAATGATGACACAGCTGAACATCGGGTCCGGCGCATCTACCGGGTGTGGCTCAAGTACATGACGGCATTGATGACAGTGGGCCACTTTCTTTTCTTCATCGTCATGGCAGCAGCCATCAACGAGCGGTTTCACTTTGCGCATCTTGCGTTTCCTCTGGCGACGGGCCTCTTTGCCTTTGGCGGCTACCCGGTGTGGACGCAGAAGATCCGCAAGCTCCGGTTGCCGATCCCGCGCATGCATCAGATGCTGCAGATCTTCTTTGCTGGGGTCATTTTGTACGTGGCGGCGACTGATCTGGCCCACATTGTCTTTGCTGCCAACGTCTCAGCTCACGCCAAGCACTTTTGCATGGATCGCGAGGCTGGCTTCCTCTGTGGGCCTGGCGGCGTGTCCGGCCCGTGGCTCAAGTTCCTCCTTGCCACTGGCTCGCTCCTCTCGGCTGTTGCGATCACGACTGCTGGCATGTTCATCCTTCGCTACGTCTTTGTCTACCTCGTCTTTCTCGAGTGGTCATGGGTCCGCCACCACGGCGGCGAGCCCGGCGACGAGGCGCTCGCCATGTACAAGCCCATGATCAAGTTTGGCAGCTTCCTTGTTCGCTGGGGCGTCAAGGCCAAGCAGAAGCTGCTTTACTACTGCTGCTACGCCGAGCTTGCCGAGCACGATTCCGAGGCCGAGCACGGGACCGGCGCTTACGAGGCACCCGAGGAACAGCTCTCGGTCTCATCGGACCTCGAGTCGGGCCGCGACGCCGATGAGCAGGAGGAAGAGGAGGAGTCGGGCTGGGCCTCTTCCAGCACTCACTCGAGTGGCGACGAGATTGTGACCGCGTGCCTTGTCACCTGCTGCTGCTCGATGGCCTGCTGCGCACTCATCGGCTGCATTGTGCTCAGCGGCGCTGCCCGCCAGATTTCCTGCCTGCTCTTCTACATCATTGTGGAGTCGGCGTGAGGTAAAGGGATGGTATGTTCAACGTCTGCGCAAGCGAGTGCTGCGCTGCGCTACAGCACAACGGGATGCGAGGCAAGGTCGGCAGCAGGGCTCGAGTACGAGTACGATTCGTACGACGAGCTCGAGTCTGACGACACTTGGGCGGGCGTGGTGCCAGCAGCGGCGTCGGGGCCGGGCGCGGTGTCAGCGGCAGCGGCGCGGGCGCGCGACCTGTTCTTAAACGCAGAGTACCACTCGACAATGCGGAGGGCAGCGCCAATCTGGAGAGTGGTGGCCATCGGCTCGCGCGTTCTACACTGCGGGAAGGCCTTCCGGAGGCGCGACTCGGTCTTGGCCTTGATCGACTCGGGCAGGTCGACGTCATCGTTGACACGCCGCGAGAGGGCGAGGAGCACGTCCAAAAAGTTGACTTGCCACGAGCCATCGTCAGCGAGGTAGATGTTGACGTCGAGGCGGTGGATCTCGGCATCGAGGTCGGCGTCCGAGAGCTCGGCACCGACGCCGAGCGGCGGATCAAGCTCGAGGACCAGGGCGCGGAGCTCGGTAAAGGCAATAAAGTATGTGGTGTTGGGGTCGTAGTGCGACCACTTTTCTGCAAAGTTGGAGAGATCGTCGTCGGTCACGGTTGCGCCCTCCTCGCGAGTGGCAATGTCAAACGACTCGAGAATGATGGCCACAAATAAGTTGAGCATGACGTAAAAGGTGACGAGGAGGAACGAGACAAAGAACAGGACGGCAAGAGTAAAGTCGCCGCAGTTGCCGGCCTCGCGCGAGCAATCAGGCGGCTGGACCGAGCACTCGCCGAGGAGTACGTCCCAGCCTGAGGCGGTCGAGACCCGGAAGAGGAGGAGCATCGACTTGGGGAAGGTGCGAAAGTTGGTCTCGTTGTTGAGCTGGTCCTGCAGGATGACCTTGCCGAATATGTTCATGCCGAGAATGGCGTAGATAAAGAAGATGAGGAAGAGGAGCGAGCCAATGTTGACCAGCGACGGCAGCGAGTAGAGGAGCGTGATCATAAGCTTGCGGATGCCAGCGGCCGACTTAATGATGCGGAAGATGCGCGCGACGCGGAAAACTCGCAGGATGCGGAGGAGCGTCGGGTTGATCGGAAGCACGGTGCCAAAGAGAGTGATGACAATGCCGACCAGCGAGAGGAGGACCACCGAAAAGTCAAACTGGTTCCAGCGGTTGACAAAGTACAGCCACTTGTAGACAGCGATCTTGATGCCGGCCTCGAGCGCAAAGATAAAGGCAAAGATGTAGTTGACAATCTCCAGCCCAAGGGTGTAGTCGGACGGCTGGCCGTAGTACTGAAGGCACATGGCGGCCATGTTGGCGAGGATGGCAACCATGATGGCGAGCTCAAAGGCCGGCGCCATGACGATATCGTACAGGACGCCGCGGAGGCGCGAGGCCGGGCGTTCGATGCGGATCGACGGCCGGTACTGGGTCATCATGAGCTGAGCGTCGAACCACCGCCGTTGCGACGGCGAGAGGAGCGCGTGGCCAAAGGCCCGGTCTTTGAGCGCCGAGTACGTGTCGCAGATCGACGAGACAAAGAGGTTCGAAGCAAAGAACGAGCCGACCGTGATAAAGGCAAAAAATAGAGCGCGGCGACCGGCTGGTTGTTTGTCCGCGGTTGGCGGTTGATATCGGTGGCGTCGATGGCGGCCCAGAACACGTCGTACCAGCCCTCAAAGGTGGCGACTTGAAAGAGCGCAAGGAAGGCGTTTGGCACGTGGTCAAAGTTGATGTTGGGATTTGTCCACCGTGCCAGCTCTACGCTTGTCTCGCCGTCGGGCGAGGTGGCGTTAAACGGGCCAACGCACTGGTGGCGGAACTCTACGTCCGGGTTGGTGCAGTAGGCGAACTTTGAGCCAAAGGCCTGGACGCCGAGAATGGCAAAGACCAGCCAGAACAGGCCGCACACGAGGAGGACGTTGAAGATGGCCGGGATCGAGGCAAAGAGCGCGTTGACCACTACTCGCATGCCCTCATTGCGCGTGATGGCTCGCAGCGGGCGGAAGGCTCGTAGCGTGCGGATGGCCCGGATGAAGGAGAGTGACGACGGGCCCGCGAGCGAGACAATCGAAATGGCCACAATGGCGGCGTCGAGCCGGTTCCACGCGTCGGTCATGTACGCGCCGTAGTGGAACCAAAAGCCGTAGACAAGGACCTTCATGACAAGCTCGGCAGTAAACACGACGGCAAAAATGACGTCTAGGATGTAGAGCACCCGTGTGGTCGAGCCGTTCGGGTCGAGCCCGGGCTCCTCGACTGCCAGCGCAACCGATGAGAGAAAGATAAAGACGAGGACAACCCACTCAAACGAGGGATGTTCGACGACTTTTTGGAGGACGACTCGGAGCTTCGAGGCTGGCGGAAAGGCAAAGAGCGCATTGCCGTAGAGCCGTTTGTACTTGGGTGCGTCGTCGGTCGCGGCGGCGTCATCGCTGCACTCGCTCTCGGCCGCCTGGCTCGACTCGACGACAGCAGAGACAATCGAGTCAAGCGAAAAGGAGCGAGGCTCGTTGCGGGCGCTGCCGAGTGCGTGCTCGGCGACCGAGCGCGGGCGGGCCAAGGGTGCGTCGTCGTCGCTGCTGTCCTTGACAACAAAGACCGGCTTGCCGGCGGCGTCGACGTGAGTCCCGTTGACGACCTTGTGGTCGTCATGGGGCGGCTCTGCGCAGCGGCCGCAGATCAGGCGATGGACGCGGCGCGGCCATGAGCGCCAACCGGTAGCTGTGCGGGAGGCGGCGCCACCGTTGCGCTCTTCGGCAGCGGCGCGGGCTTCTTCCTCGAGGCGGTTGACCTCGGCCCACTCAAAGTTGGAGAGGAGGATAGCGAGGAAGAGGTTGAGGATGAGGTAGTTGCCGACCAGAAGAACGACGACAAAGTAGATGATGGCCGACTCGTTGGTGGCGCGGATGGCGTCGTAGAGCGGAACGGTCCACTCGCCGATGAGGATGCGAAAAACAGAGATGATGGCAGACCAAAAGTCGTCAAAGTCGGTCCGCGACCGGTCTGGCGGTAGGTCCTCGTAACGCCCGCCGTAGAGCTGCAGCCCGGTGAGGGCAAAGATGAAGATCATGATGACCATGACAAGGGTGATAGAGCCGATAGAGCCGATGGACGACATGATGACGTCGAGAAGCGTGCGCAGCGAGGACCACGACCGTGCAAGCTTGAAGACTCGCAAGAGGCGGAAAGCACGGAGGACCGACAGGCCCGAGCCCTCGCCACGGGCAGCAACAAGCTCGATGAGCGAGACGACGACGATAAAGGCGTCAAAGACGTTGAAGCGGTCAGCAATGTAGCGGCGAAGGCCCATGCCGGCAATCTTGAGGACCATCTCGAGGGCAAAGAGAACAGTAAAGACAATGTTGACCCAGAAGAGCACATCCTTGAGCTTGCGCGGCGCGTTGGGATACTCGAGCGAAAGGGCTACCGTGTTGAGGACGATAGCTGCAATGATGATCGACTGAAAGATCGACGACTGCACAAACTCGTTGATGAGGTGGCGCCACTGTGGGAGGCGGCGGTCTGCGCCAGCGCTGCCGCCGCTGCGTAGGCTCTCGGCCGAGTGCAGGCGGGCGAGCGACGGGGCGCGGAGAGCGGCCAGCGACGGACCAGCGACAGAGAGCGGGACAAAGTGCGAGTCGTCAAAGGCGTCGGACGAAAAGTCGTCTGCCTCGACAAGAATGTCGAGCGAGGTGGCATACGAGGAGTAGACGACGGCGACGACAAGGTTGACGATGAAGAGAGCGCCAAAGAGAATGACTAGGACAAAGTAAAAGGCGGCAAGCGGAGTAGTTGTCCGCAACACTGCAGTAAGCACGATCTCCCACTCGTCCATGGTCACGACTTGGAGGACGGTGAGGAGGGCGACGCCAAAGTTGTCAAAGGAAATGAGGCCAAAGCCCGGATTGGGCCCAGTGGCGAGGCATTGGAAGCCAGATGGGCAGTCGCGGCCACCAAAGTTGGAGAGCGAGCATAGGTTGACGTCTGATGGGTCAAAGCTGCGTGTGGCAAGGTCGACACAGTGCTGACGGAGCGATCCGGCAAAGAGCTGAACGCCGATGATGGCAAAGACCACCATGAAAAAGGTGAGGAGGAAGAAGACGTTGAGCAGCGGCGGCATCGACGCAAGCAGCGCATTGATGACAACCCGCAGGCCCGGGATGCCCGAGAGGGTGCGGAGGGCACGGAGGACCCGAAAGGTGCGGATGGCCGAGTAGTTGCCGATGCCCGGAATGAGAGTAAGATAGCCGAGGCAGACGACGCCAAAGTCGAGCCAGTTCCACGGATCGCGCAAATACGCGTGCTTGTGCATGAAAAAGCCCATAGCGAGAGCCTTGAGCATAAGCTCGGCAGTAAAGATGGCGGTAAAGACATACTCGGCTATGTCCAGCACCACGTTCCTCTGCGAGTTGGGCGGGTCAAACGGGTTCCAAAGGGCGAGGAACACACAGTTGACCACGATGGCGAGGAGAATGAAGCGGTCGAACCACGGCGAGTCGACGAGCGCAATGGCCATTCGCCGGATCGGTGACTCGAGCTCAAACAGCAGCAATGACCGCGATGTGTACACCTTGTTTGTCGTCACGCCCTGCACACGCGCCTCAAGCTCGACGTCGTCCTCGGTCCAAGCCGCCGACGAAGACAGCGACGCCGACCCGGAACTTCCACACGAGCTGCTCGGCCCGAACCGCATAAGCGGCACCCCTACCTCTGCCATGAGAATATGAGAGGCAGGATGAGGGGCGGGAGTGGCGACTGTGGTAGGCGGAGTGAGGTGCAGGATGTGTGTGGGTCTGAGGGGGAGGGGGGGGGGGTGATCGTGATCAGAGTCGGAAAAAAGCCGTGGAAAGGTAGTACTGGCTCATGGCTGGCTGCGGCAGTCCAGAGTTTGGTCGGTGGCTGTGACGGGGAGCGAGGGGGGGGAGGGGGAGGGGGAGCGAGCCAACCTGTCTCTGCTCTCCAACATGGACCAACTCTCGTTGAACCTGGTGAGCAATCCCGTGGAAAACTCGCGGGCAAACAAGCCTACAGCCCGGGAGCGGAGCAAGATCCGTAAGGCGGTGGTATGTTGTTGGACTGCGAGAGGTTGAGGAAGGGTGGGGGGGGGGGGGGGCGGAGGAGTGTGAGGATGTGATGGTGATGGATGGATGCAAAAGATGGGGGGGGGTCGAGGGGGGTAGGGGGGGCAGGGGGGCGAGGGTAAGGGGTAACAGACTCATGGAGCAAGTGGTACGTAGCGAGAGGACAACAAGAAGCGGCGGCGGCAGGTGTTTGAGTCGTCGCAGGCGGCATCGTTTCTGAGAGAGAACAAGCGGCGGCCGGTGGGCATGGCCGGTGCACCGAGCGGGCACGCGGCGGCGAGTCGGCAATCGGCGGCGGCGGCAGTGTCGTCGCAGGCTGCAGCTACGTTGATGGGCGGCTCGCTGCATGGGGCTGTGAAGGGAGGCAGGGTGCCAGAGCGGGCTGAGACTGTCCGGGCGAGGGAGCGCAAGGCTGAGCGCCAGAAACAAAGCCGCAGAAGCCTCAAAAGGCCAAGGCGGCGCCGAAGCGGGCTACTGGTGATGGCGAGAGCGCAGGGAGCGCGAGGAGCGAGGGAGCAACCGGAGCCGGTGATGGCGGGCGGAGCGAGAAGCCGTTTATGTCCAACGTCGGCGGCAAGAACAAGGTGTTCTCGTCGGGCCTGTTTGGCCCGCGCGAGGCCGAGGTGCTGCGGCACAAGGCTGCGTCGTCGCGTGGCGACGCCGATGAGCTGGAGGATGATGGAACGGGCGGTGGGCGAAAGAACGAGAAGGTGTTCTCGGATACAACTTCGTTTGAGGGCTTTGGCCTTGACGCGCGGCTGACGCAGGTCATGGAGGCCAAGATGGGCATTGTCAAGCCGTCGACGATCCAGTCGCGGGCGCTTGTCCCGCTCCTCAACCGCAAAGACACGCTCATTCAGGCGCAGACCGGATCGGGCAAGACGCTGGCATACCTGCTTCCGATTGTCAACGATCTTCTCAACATAGGCAAGCGGGTGACGCGGGCCGATGGGACGTATGTTATTGTGCTTGTGCCGACGCGCGAGCTCGGGGCGCAGGTCTACGATGTGGCGCGGCTCCTCCTCACGCCGTTCCCGTACATTGTGAGCGGGATTGTGACCGGCGGGCAGAAGCGCAAGAGTGAGAAGGCCTCGCTGCGCAAGGGCGTGTCGATCTTGGTGGCGACGCCCGGGCGGCTGCTGGACCATCTTCAGATGACCAAGTCGTTCAAGCACAGCGGGCTGCGGTGGTTTGTGCTCGATGAGGCCGACCGGCTCCTCGACCTCGGGTTCGAAGACACGCTGATGGCCATCATCGAGGTGCTCACCCGGATGCGAGTCTTCTCGTCGGAGCTTGTCACCGTTCTTGTCTCGGCGACGCTCACCGATAACGTGCAGAAGCTGGCCAAGCTCTCGCTGGTCAAGCCCGAACTTGTGCTCCTGGAGGACTCGGAGACGTCGTCATCACGGCTGGGGGCGCTTGTGCCGCGCAAGGCTGGCGAGCCTGAGCGCGAAGCGAGCGAGGGCGGGAGCGGGCCAACGTCAACCGACGTGCCGGCGCAGCTCCGGCAGTTCTACGCGGTCATTCCGGCCAAGCAGCGGCTGCTCTCGCTCATTGCGTTCCTGGCGTGGAAGACCAAGGCCAAGAACAAGATCATTGTGTTCATGTCATCATGCGATGCCGTCGACTTTCATCACAAGCTCCTCACGACGCTCCGCGACGGGCGTGACAAGGAGGAGGAGGCCCGGATCCGTGAGGCGGCGCGCGAGAAGGACACTGCCGCACGGAGCAAGCTCAACAAGCTCGACGGTGGGCGCAAGCGGGGCTCGGACTCGGACGCGTCCGACTCGGACGACGAATCCGAGGCCGAGCTCTCTGACGATGCGTTTGCGGTCCAGGTCCAGAAGCTGATGTCGGACGCCGGCGCGAGCTCGTCGAGCGGCAGCGGCGGCGCGCTCTGGTCCGACGTGGCCATGTTCCACGATGCCGGCATCTACAAGCTGCACGGGCAGATGAAGCAGGCGGACCGGCAGGCGGCGTTTAAGGAGTTCCGCGAGGCCTCGCGTGGTGTGCTTGTGGCGACCGATGTGGCGGCGCGCGGGCTGGACATTCCGGCTATCAAGTGGATTGTGCAGTACGATCCGCCGACCGAGACCGAGGAGTACGTTCACCGTGTGGGCCGGACGGCGCGGATCGGCGAGTCTGGCTCGGCCATGATCTTCCTCCTCCCATCCGAGTCTGCGTATCTGACTACACTCGCCGCGCGCGGGCTTTCGCTCGGCAAGGTGGAGCAGATCAAGGTGCTCAAGAAGCTGTACCCGGGCATGTCGCCGCGCGACCTGGAGAACGCATGTGTCACGCTGCAGGCGCGGCTCGAGGCGTACATCGACGCATCACCGACCATGACCCAGGGCGCAGCCGCGGCGTTCCAGGCCTACATCCGGGCATACTCGGCCCACTCGCGCGAGATGAAGTCAATCTTCCATGTCCGCCGCCTCCACCTCGGGCACATCGCCAAGGCCTTTGCGCTCCGGCTCATCCCCACCGAGCTTGGGCCGGACGTCGTCTCGGCCACCGGCCTCAAGCAGGCGCGGCCGGGCCGCAAGAAGTCAGGCAAGCCGGCGACCAAGCCCGAGGAGGTCTCGGCCGCCCAGACCGCCATGCTCCGCCGCCAGCGCATGATCGCCAAGCTCTCCAAGAAGGGCGACACCAACAAGATCAGCACCATGCAGCGGCTGGCCGGCCCGGTCGGTTGGACCGGCGAGCAGGTGTAGGGAGTTAATGACTCAATGCTTGCCACCGGCCGAGAACAAAGCGGGTAAACCAGCCTGGTTGGTGGCTAGCGATGCATGGCGCGCGGTGTGTGGTCGTCAGTCTGTGATTGAAAGCCACGAGGTCAGCAAGTTGGCCGGCAAGTTGGGCGGTCGGGAACACTTCACCAAGCTATTGTTGGTGCAGACAATGGAGGAAGAGGCTGCAACAGTAGTGGGTGAGAGTGGTTACGGCGCGTGGATATGGATGGGCCTGGCCGTGCTGGGTGGTGGGTACTATCTATATGCTCAGCGAGGCCGGCCGACCGAGCCGCCCACCGAGGCTCACCCAGAGACCGAAGCTGGCGCACCTCGGCCTCGGGGCCATCCACTTGCGGAGCGACTGGCCCGCCAGCAGGAAGCAGCGGCGGCAGCGGCGGCGGCAGCGGCGGCAGCGGCGGCAGCGGAGGTGGCGGCAGCAGCTGGTACAGATGGCGAGGATGTGTCAGAGTCGGAGGTGCCTGCGGCGGCCGATGCGGCATCGTCAGAGGCGACCTCCTCATCAACAACTGTCTCGCCGAGCCGGCCGAGCCGCGAGAGTCAGCGGATGGCTGCGCTGGAAACGTTGGAGAGGCAGAGCCGAAGCGATGGTGGTAGGCGTGCCGGTGATGGCGATGGAGAGGGTGAGGCGACGAGTGCTCAACCTTTTGCGGCTGGTAAGACCGACGCGAAGAAGAGCCGGGCGCGGCTGCCGGATCCGCCGCCGTTTGCGCCGCCTATGGATCAGCTGCCGCAGCCGCTGTTCAACTTTGCAGCGTTTGCAGCTATGTCCCTTCAAGATGAGGTACACAGCATGGTTGTCGACCTTCTCGCGGCGCGGGCCGGGTGTGACGATGGAGGCGACGATGCTCTTGCGATTGACGCGGGCATTGTCGAGCTTCTGGTCGGCGTTCCGGGCGTCGGACCGTACCTCGTAGCACGGTACGCAGGGGCGCATCCGCCGGCGTCGGCCACGCCGCCGCACGTATACTCGATGCTTGTGTCTGCTGCCGGCGTTGACCCGCAGATCTTTGCCCACGATCCGGTCTGGCATGCGAGCAAAGCCGTTGATGCACTTGACCGCGGCGCGCCAGTGGCGCCGCATTCACAGCAGCTCGCCGCGGTCGTCACCGCTGTGCTGGCCACCGATCCGAGTGCACGGCTGCACTCGCCGTTTACCTCTTCGGCGCGAATCCGCAGCCAGCTCCTCCATCCAAGCTTTGACACCCTCTGGAGCTCAGCAGGCTCTGATCCCGACCTCGCTGCTCTCCGCGCCGTCCTCGCCCCATCGGAGGCAAGCAATGCTGGCTCTGACTCGAGTTCCAATCTGGAGCTGATGGATGCCAACGAACATGCTGTGTGTTGAGATGAGTGGAGCAGCTGGATTGAAAGCATGCTAGGGGAGATGTGGATGTTGCAGGCCGCGACGGATGTCACTGACACGAGCCATGTCATCACGGACACGGACTCGGACACACTCGTCTCGTCCTGCCGGCAGGTCATGGCAGCTCCGGAAAAGAAGGAAGGATGTGGATTCAAAGACGTATGCGCAATGTGTGGGTAGTGGGTGGGTGTATGGATGGGGGGAGGGGGAGGGGGGGGGGAGTGCATGGTGTATGGATGTGGTGAGGTGGGCAGGAGTCGACAGTGGCATGGCTCCAAAAAGGTCGTGGTTCAAGGCTTGCCCACTCGGCCCACTCTGCCCGCTCCGGCCAACATAGCTGCCAATCCCTTCGTATGTTCTCAGGCGGTGTGGCACATGGTAAACTCACTCTCTAGTGCGGGTGACGGAGGAAGGCTGTGGTGGAGCGGCTGCTGAGGGAAGAGTGGTCGGCCGAGGACAGCGACAACGTGCGCATCTCTGGCTCGGCCGTCCACGCCGCCAACATGCTCACCACGGCCTTTGTGCGTGAGGCCTTTCGCAGAGCCGCCGGAGTGGCGGCAGCATGCGATGAGCCTGTTGTCGAGCCCATGCATCTCGAGCAGATCCTTCCGCAGCTTCTGCTTGACTTTCAATAGAGGGCAGGTGCTGGCAGAGGGGAGGGAGGGGCAAAGCGTCTACGACGAGGTGGCGATGATGGCCGGCGCAGCGGCAGCCTTGGCAAGTAGCGACTTGATCCACCGCACCAGCAGCCTGAGGCCCTGGACAGCGTAGGCGCTAAAGGTGCCTGCGCCGTTGTGGAGGCCCGCCGCCATGGCCTTGGAGCGGACAGTGCGGACAAAGGCAACAAGGACGACAAGCTTGACGGCCTGGACTAGCCAGGCGCCGGCGCGAGCCGAGATCGGGAGAATGCCAACCACAATGTTGAGCGGGAGAGTAAATAGCGTCATGTTGACACCCCACAGACCGGCGACGGTCACAGCGCCGTCAAGCAGCATGTCCTTTCGAACCTTGGTCCGCTCGACGGCGACGAGGGCGGCGGCCTGCGCGGCCAGCGTCGCCTCCATCGCCGCCAGTTGCGACTGGTGCTGGCTCAATGCAGACGCCAGTGCCTGCTCGTGAGCCTCGTGTACCTCGACCTGCGTGTGCAGCTCCTCCACCGTCGTGTTGAGCTCGTCCAGGATCATCGAGTGGTCCGCCAGTGAGTCCTCCAGCTCGGTGATGGTGTGCCGCGACTCGTTGAGCTCGTCCTGAATCCGAGTCGTCGCCGAAAGTTGACGATCGAGAGCACAGACGACAACACGCTAGTGTGCGCCAGAAACTGGTTCACCGCTGCTTGGCGCGAGAACGCAGCCTCCAGCTCGGTCCGCAGGCTGCCCGGCGTCGCCGATGCCGCGCCCACCGCATCACCCCGCCACAACGGCTTGTTGAGCGCGTCCAGCGACGAGTCCATCCCCTGCAGCATGCTCTCTGCCAGCCCGCGCATCTCGGTCCCAAGCCTTTGAATCAACGCCATTCCTTATACTCTACTACAACGGTACTTGCGCGCGTCCCTCAATTCCTGTACCATCGCCTGCTTCGGTGAGTCACGCTCCTGGCGCCTCGCAGGCCTGCCAACGGCCGGCCGTTTGACACCTGCTCTGCCTCCCCTCCCCACCCCCACCCCCACCCCTACCCCCGCCTCCGCCCGCAAGCAATTCACCATCTGTGCAGGATCAGAGCGAGTAGAGACCACCACGTTTTGGTCTCTCGGTGCGTACGGGAAGATGGGTCCTTGTTTGAGGTGTGGCAGAGTGGAGTGGCCGTGGCCATGGCTGGTGCTGTGGTGGTGTTCGATGGCAGGCGGCAGTTGTCGGTGGTGGTGTTTGGCCTACAGCGATAGCGGCGACCGGTGACGACAGAGGGTGCTGATTGGTGGAGCCGTGCAGGCTAGTGAGTGTGGGTATGGCTAGCAAACACCTGGTACTCGCATCGCATTGATGTGTCTGTGTTTGATTGGCAGGGCTTTCTCTACACCAGCTGGGCAAAGATCTGCGGCGCGGCACAGTGGTCGATGCAGCGCTTGAGGTCAAAGTAGTAGCCGACGCAGTCGTGCTCGTCCTGAACCTCCTGCGGAGCCTCGGCGAGCCGAGCAGCGCAGTCCTCGTAGATCTTGAGCGCCTTCTGGCAGTGCTTGTCCTTGCACGCCTCCTCGATGAACGGCTTCTGGTCCTCGGGCTCCTACCCTCCGCACACCATCACCATCACCATCACCATCACCATCACCATCACCATCACCATCACCATCACCACCATCACCACCACCACAAACAGCGTCGACCAGCCATTGCCCCACCGTCGCATCCGCCAGCCCACGGCGTGTCAATCATTCACCCGCCGATCATTCCGCCCCAGGTCAACCATTCGCCCGCCCATCCCCGTTCCGTCCGTCCTGTCCTGTGAGTGCATACCGAGCCAGCCAGCCACACCGTCCCTCTGCTGCCACCCACCAGGCCAACTACAAGCCCACCAGACTTCTGGTGCACTTCCCCTCCCCCAGTCACTAGCCCCTCCTGTCCCTTTGGCTTCCATGGAGGCAGCAAGGACCGGCCCGCTGACGCGGCAAAAAAATGGCCCAATGGGCCACCACCACCCCCGTCGGCACCTCCCTGCCCACCCCCCGCCTCTCCCGGCTGAAGCCATCTCATAGGGATAGGGGGGGGGGGAAGTGTGTGTGTGTGCCGGCTAGCTCATGTCACACACGTACATCGTCGTCGTCATCGTCATCGTCGTCCCAGGCAGAGGCACCCGAGTCGTCATCGTCGTCGTCGTCGTCGCCGTCAAGCTCAGCAGCAACAGCCTCGAGCTCGTCATCGGCATCCTCGGCAGCCTGCTGCTCCTCCTCGGCCATCACAGAGACCTCCTCCCACTCGGAGCCGCTCTCGCTTCCGCTGGCGTCGTCCATCCACCACTGCTGCTCAGCCATGATGAGGGTTAGTGTCAAGTTGAGTGTCCTCGTCTCCAACTCGAATCATTTACTTGGGTCGGTTCGGCCCGTCCCGCCCTCTTCCGTCCAGTACCGTCCCGTCTCGGCCGTCGGCAGGCGGGATGGCTGGCCATGTGGGGGATGAGTTGATAAAGGCCGATGTTTAATCACTGCATGGCAATCTCACTGGTTTGCCTGCTGTTGCTGTTGCTGCTGTTGCTGCTCGGCGATTCGGAGTGATTGGAGCTCGCTGTCGAGGGCGTCCATCTCGGCAGCCATCTCCTGCTTGGCCACAACGTCGTCAGCCAGCGGGAACATGGCGGCGAGCTCTTGCCGCCGAAGGGTAAGCCGAGCGATGGTGTCGCTGAGCGACTCGGCTTTGTCAGTCTCTGTGTCGGACTCGAGATCGCCGGCCTCCATGGGACGAGTCTCGGCGAGGACGCGCCCCGCTTCGGGCCGTGTCTCGAACAGCCGCTCGTGCGAGACAGCGGTCGAGGTGGCCGATGCTTCGTGCCACTGCGAGCGGATGGCACCGCGGATGCGTGCAAACTCAGACGAGCCGACCTCGGATGACGAGTCGTCGGCGGGGTCGGTGACAGACCGCTCTGCCGGCCACGGCGACTCGGACATCGGCAGCACTTCGCCCGAACCGCGCAGGTGGTGCAGCTGTGCATCGAGCCGAGCAAACCAGTCGTCCTGCTGCGCCTCGTGCGTCGCCATCTTTGCCAGCAGCGCATCCAGTCGCGGTGACTGTGGCGTGTCGGTCGAGCTCACGCCCGAGCTCGCCACCGACGCCATGCTCGCTGACGCGCCGGCTGGGCGGGAGACCGGACCATCAGCTCCAGCCGCTCTTGCATCTGCTGCACCGTCTGCGACAGCTGCTCTAGCTGCTGGCTCTCGCCCTCCAGCCGCGACTGGATCGGCGAGTGCGGCTCCTGCGGGACGGCCGCCTGCGCCGCCAGCTCATCCAGCCGCTCCTGCATCCGGGCCATGGTCTCCGACAGCTCTGCCACAAACGGCCCGTGGCTCGCCGCCATACTGGCGGAGCCCGCCGCAGCCTCGACTTGCTGCACTCGCGCCTCCAGCGCTGCTTCGACCTGCTCTAGCTGGCTTGCACGCGCCTCCAAAACGGCCTCAGCCTTGGAGAGCCGCGCAGCGTCAGCCACAGACACACTCGGTGCCATGCTGGACCGGAGACTTGCGTTCTCCTGACGCAGACTCTCGACCTCGGCTGCCGTCGCCAGCTGTGCGGCGCGCACCTGCTGCGCCGCCGTCACCATGTCGCGCTGCTGGGCGAGAAGCTTGGCTTGGAACTCGTCCAGCACCCGCTTGCGCTCTTGAAGCTCCTCCACTTCTCCCTCGAGGTTCGCCACAGCGATGCGCGACCGGTCCAGGCTCGCCTCAGCTTCGGCCAGCTCGCGCTCCAGCTCGGTGATCCGTTGCTGGTACGCGGTTTCCTGCGTCGCAGCCGCGAGCCGGCACTCGTCAAGCTCCGCCCGCGCAGCGAGGAGCGCCTGCTCCAGCCGCATCGTCTCTGACGACGCCACCGACGCCTCGCCGTCGCGCAACGAGGCCTTGGAAGCCGCCAGCGAGACCTGAACCTCACGCGCTTCAACCTCCTTCTCGGCGCGGAGCCACTCGGCAGCGCGGCCGGCCTCAAACTCGGCAATCCGTGCCCGGTCGGCCTCGACGCTTGCCCGCGCGGCTGCCAGGGCCTCGCGCTCGCGCGACACCGCAGTACGCTCAGCATCCAGCGACTCGCGCGCAGCCTGCATCTGGGCAGCATCACGCGCAGCTTGAGCTTCGTGCGCGGCACGCGCCTCTTCACGCAGCTGCTTCTCCTTGGCAGCGTGGCTAGCTTCAGCCCGGCTCGCCGCGGCCTCACGCTCAGCCACCACCTCGGTCCGCCGCGCCAGCTCGCGCTCGGCGGCCGTCTCGCGCGCCTGGAACGTACGCTCGGCGTCCTCCAATGCCCTCGCCCGCGACGCAAGGCCCTCTGCACGCTCCACAAGCCGCTCCTCCTTGATGGCCAGGGCTGACTCGCGCTGCTCGATCTTGTTCTCGCGCTCGCGGAGGCTCGCTTCGGTGCTAACAAGCGTGTGCTCGGTCACTTCGAGCTGTGAGTGGGCTGAGAACACCGAGCTCTGCGCCTTGTTGAGCGCCGCCAGCTGTGCCTGCAGCGCGGCCTCACGCTTGGCCAGTCGTGCAGCCTCGGCGTCGAGTGTCAGCGCCGACGACGACTGCGCAGCTTCGGCCTTGATCGCCGCCGCCTCCAGCTCGGCCTCGCGGCGAGTAACCTCGACAAACCGCGCCTCGAGAGCGGCCAGCTCCACCGCGCGCGCTTCAAGCGCATTCTCCTTGGCCTGCAACCGCGCCTTGAGCTCAAGCGCCTCCTCCATGGTCCCTGCCACAAGCGCCTTTTCGCGGGCAAGCGCTTCGCGCTCGGTACTGTTGGCAGAGTGTGCCGCTTCGCGGTCGGCGTTGACCTCGGCGGCCCGCTGCCGAAGCCGGTCGCGGGCAAGCTTGAGCGCCGACGCGCGCTCGGAGAGCTCGGCTTCACGGGCGGCAATCTGCGCCTCACGGGCGGCTAGCTGCGCCGACATTGACTCGGCCTCACCGCGCTGCGAGCCGAGCGAAGCCTCGAGGGCACGGGCGGCAGCCAGCTGCGCAGCAGCCTCACGGCGTGTCGTCTCCACCTCGTCGCGAGTCCGCCGCAGCTCTTGCTGCGCACTCTCCAGTGCCTCCTTCTGAGCCTTGATCTCGGCCTGCGCCCGTGACAGGTCCGCCTCGGCCGACCGCCGTGCCGCGTCGATGGCCGACGACGACTGCGCGGTCCGTGACTCGGCTGCCTCCAGCGCAGCCTCGCGGGCGTCCAGATCCCGCGACCGGTGCTCCAGTTCTAGCTCGGCACGCTTGACATCCTCGGTGGCCTGTAGCTTGGAGCGCTCGAGCGCCTCAGACCGAGCACTCAGCAGCTCGCGCGCCTTGTGTAGTTTGGCAAGCCGATCCTGCAGCGACTGGCGATCGCGTGCAAGCTCAGCAAAGCCAGCGTCCAGAGCACGCTTGGCGTCCTCAGCCACCGCCAGCTTTTCCTGCAAAATGGCAGCGTCATCCGCACGCGCCGCAACCAGCCGTGACTCGAGCGACGACTTGGCTGCCGCCAGCTGGGCGTCCAGCTCGTCAGAGCGCTTGAGGAGCAGCGCCTCAAGCTGCCGGTTCTTGGCATCCAGCGCGGCATCAGCGTCGGCCTCGGCCACGGCCAGTGCCTCTTCGCGGGCATCCAGCGCCGCAGCCTTGGCCCGCAGCGACTCCATCAGCTCGGAAGCCTGCGCTTCAAACGCGGCTTCGCGCCGGGTCAGCGACTCCATCCGCTCGGCATGCGCCCGCGCCATCCGCTCGCCCTCAGCATCCAAGTCCTTGCGAGCCGAAGTCAGCGCAGCTTCTTGAGCCACCTGCGCTGCACGTGCCTTGGCCACGTCCATCTCGACCTCGCCGCGGGCAGTACTCAGCGCTCGGCGCTCATCGCTCAGCCGGGCCTCGGCAGCCTCCAACCGGGCTGCGCGGGACTCAACCTCGCGCATCTGGCCCTCGGCGCGCGCAGCCGTCTCCTTGGCAGACGCCAGTGCTGCGTTTGCCGCTCGTTGGGTGTCCTCAGCCTGCAGCTGGGCCGCGAGCTTTGTCGCCTCCCAGTTCGACCGCTCCTCCTGAAGCCGAGCGGCCTCGGCCTCGAGCCGGGCTCGAATCCGCGCCGCGTCCTCGGCCGCATCTTCGGCTTGCCGGGCCACCTTGGCCTCGGCGGCCGCGGTGTCGGTAGCAAGAGTCTCACGCTGCCGCTCAAAGGTCTGCATCCGAGCCTGCACCTCGTGAGTGAAAGACTCAATTCTGGCCGCCAGCGTTGCCTCGGTCTGCTCCAGGGCGCGTAGTCTCTGGCTCTCCTCTTCAGAGATCACGGCCAGCTTTGCCTCGGCCTCGGCCTTGAGCGAGGACGCGTAGGCCTCGGCCTCTGTGCGAAGCCGGTCGGTAGCTTCCTCAACCTCGGTCCGGCGGGCCTCGAGCTTGTCGTTGAGATCGGCTTCCGCGGCCGCGGCCAGGGCGGCGGCGCGGGCCTGCGCGTCAGTCAGCGCACGCTCTGCTGCCGAGTCGGCGCGGGCTTGCGCCTCACCCACCAGCTGCTCCGCCTTTTGCTGCGCCTTCGCTAGCAGTGCCTGGGATTCGACGTTTGTCGACTCCCGGAGGCTGTCGAGCCTACTCAAGGTCTGGGACCGGAGCTCGTCCAAGTTCCTCCGCTCCGCAGCAAGCGCAGCGCGCTCGTCTTCGATTTGGGCCATAGCCCGTGCCCGGGAGTTTTCCAGCTCGCGGCTCTGCTCGCGTGCTTGGTTGTCCATCCGTGCCTCGAGATGTGCCAGCGCCGCCTTGGCCTCGGCGTCGACACGGGCCTTGGCCTCGTCGACCTCGGCCCGGAGCGCAGCCTCTTTGTCCGCAAAGCGAGCTTCGAGGCTCGCCTGTCGCTCGTCGTGTTTGGTCGCCAGCTCGCTAGCCTTGGCCGCCAGCTCGTCCGCGGCCTTTCGCGAGCGGGCTTCGGCAGCGCGCGCAAGCTGGGCAGTCGCATCCAACTCCAGCTCGGCGCGCCGCTGCGCGTACTCGGCATCGAGTGCCGCCCGGGCGGCAGCCAGCTTTTCGTCGGCCTTGGCCTCTGCTGCAGCCATGGCCCGGGCCTTAAAGGCCTCCATCTCTAGCCGTGCCGTGTTCGCGGCGTCCGCTGCGTTGGCGTCGAGCTCAGCCATGCGGGCGCTGTGTTCGGCGGCGAGCTGAGCGGCGAGCTGGTTGACGCGATGGGCCTCGTTGTCGACACGAGCTTGCGCTGCCTCGAGTGATGCGGCCCACTCGGACTCCTTGGCCTCGAGGCGGGCGGTCATGGAGTCGAGCTGTTGTCCGCGTGCACGGACATCATCGGTCTCGGCCTCGAGCTCTGCTGCGCGCCGATCCAGCTCGGCAGCGCGAGCGTCAAGGTCGCGCGAGCGCGACGCAGCACGGTCGTGCGCGGCGTGAACCTCGGCCATGAGCTCGGCCTCCATCTTTTCGCGAGCTGCAGCGCGTGCCTCCTCGTCGAGCTGCATCCGCTCCTCGCACGCGGCGGCGAAAGCATCGGTCCGCTGCGACAGCGCCGCCGTCTCGGCAGCGAGCTGCGCTTGCGAAGTGCGAACGTCGTTCTCGCGAGCCTCGACGGACTTGATGCGGGCTTCGAGGTCAGCTCCGCGGGCATTGAGTGCCAGCTCGCGGGCGTCGAGCTGAGCACGGGTCTGGCTTGCGGCGTTGTCCAACGCTTCGCGTTCAGCCTCGAGCCGCGCCGCTTGCTCATTGAGTGCTTCAGCGCGGGCGGTAATCTGCTGCTGCTCGGCAGCCCACGACGCGGCGGCGTCCTGGTTGGCAGCCTCGGCGGCGGCCACAGCCTCTGACCGTGAGGCCAACTCAATCATCGACGCCTCTAGGCGGTCGGCCTGAGCCTGCAGGGCGTCGCGCTCAGCCTCGAGAGCTGCGCCCCTCTCGCGCAGCGCCTCGCCCTGGGCCTTGAGCTGGGCCGACTTGGCCTCAATCTGGGCGGTGAGTTCGCGGCCCTTGACATCCAGCTCACGAGCCTCGGCTTCAAACTCCGAGGCAAGCTCACGGCGGACCTGTGCTCGAACCTCGGCCATCTGGTGCTTGAGCTTGAGAGAAAGTTGGCGCAGTGCATGTTTTTCGGCCGAGTTGGCCTTGGCCTTGGAGTCGGCAGCGGCGGCGGCTCCAGCAACCTCGCGCAAGCGGGTCTCAAGCTCGGCGCGGGCCTTGTCGAGTTCGGCGCGGGCGGCAGCTTCGCGCTCTACAGCGCGGTCGGCGGCGGCATCCAGTGCAGCACGCTCTGCAGCGCGCTCTGCGGCGGCGGCGGCGTCGGCCTTGGCGATGCGCTCGGCAGACTCGGCCTCATTCCGCTCGATGCGTGCCGCGGACTCTGCAGCCTCAGCCTGGGCGCGCGCCTCAGCGGCAGCGCGAGCGGCGGCAAGCTCGGCCTCGGTCTCTTCCCACGCAGCCTTGATGCGGTTGGAAGACTCGAGGTCGTTGCGCTCAATTTGGGCCGCTGCTTCGGCGGCGGCGGCGGCGGCGTCGTCGGCGGCGGCCTGTGCGAGAGCGTCCAGGCGGGCCTGAGCGGTGGCCATTTCGTCTTCGAACCGAGCGCGGTCCGACCGTAGCTGCTCCTCCTCTTCCTCACGGAATCGAACGAGGTCGGTGAGCTCGTCCTCTAGTGCATCGAGCTCTGAACGCAGTTTCCGTGCCTCGGCAAGCTCGCTCTGCACCCGCGCCTCGTCGGCAACGATTGCTCTCTCGCGAGCGTCGAGTGAGTCACCACGCTGGACCTGTGCCGAGTGGCGCGCATCGAGGTGGGCACGGAACTCCTCGATCTGGCTCCGCTCCGCGGAGAGCGCGTCTCGGGCAGCAGCCAGGGATGCTTCCCGGGCAGCGAGATCAGCCTCGGCGTTTGCGGCGGCGTCTTCCCGACGGGAGACGGCAGCTGCAGCGTTTGCAGCGGCTGCAGCTTCGTCGGCGGCCCGCTGGTCGAGCTCGATTTTGAGCTCATCCAGCTGGCGGGCTCGGTCGTCCAGTTTGGCCTGAAGGCCACGGGCGTCGTCAAGCGCGTTCGATTGGCGGCGCAGATCGTCGGCGCGGGCAACAAGCTCGTCGGCATGAGCGTCGAGCTTGGACTTGCGTGCATCGAGTTCGGCTGCGAGCTGGGTGAGTTTGGCTGTCTCGGCCGAGAGCGCCTTTTGGCGCGAATCGAGTTCTGCTCGCTCCTTGCGCAGCGCCTGGGTCTTAGCCTGGAACGTTGCAAGAGAGTGCTCGATGGTTGCAAAATCGGTTTTGACCATCGACGACTGCGAGCGCATAAGCGAGGAGATGGAGGCAGCCAGCGAGTCGTCGGCGATGCCGACAGAGCCCGACAGGCGATCAGTGATGGCAGCGAGCTGGGCCTCTCGCTCTTGCAGAGCCTTGGTGCGAGTGCGGAGCTCGGCCTCCCGAGAAGCAGCTTGGGCCTCGCGAGCACTGGCGTCAGATCGAGCAGCAGCAGCGGCCGAGTGCGTGTCGGCGTCAAGCTCGCGACGCTGGCGAGCGAGGTCGCGGGCCTGGGCGTCGAGCTCGGCCGCACGCCGCTCAAGATCGATACGGGCAGCGTCGTCGGTGGCGCTCGCGCGCGCCTGCGCCTCCTCGACCGCATGCTGTAGGTGGGCAATCTGCGCCGAGGCGTCGGCCAGCTGCGCAGCAAGCTGAGCAGCGAGCGACGTGGCCGACTCGCGGGCACCAAACTCCGAGTCCGAGTCCGAGTCGGAGCGGGCCTCCAAGAGCTTGTCGATGGTAGCATTGAGCTCGGCGCGCATGGCGGCCGAGCTTGACTCGAGCTCCGATGACCGCGCCATGAGGACAGTGACGGTCTCACGTGCCTCGCGCAGAGCTGCCTTGAGCGCCTGGCGATCCTTGGCCACAGCGCGGAGCTTGGACGCTGTTCGAGTCCGCTCCACCTCTAGCTGCGACTCGAGCGAGGAGGCTTTGGTTGAGAGCAGCACGTTGGACTCGCGGAGCTTGTTGGCGGCCTCCTGCAGCGCCGAGTGCTCGGACGAGAGCGAGCGGAGGCGGGACTCGGCATCAGCGCGGGAGCGGGCCTCGGCCTTGCTGCGTGCCAGCTCGGCATCGAGTTGCGCCTTTAGCCCGTCGGCACGTGCCTCAGCCTTGGCAAGCCGGGAGCTGGCGTTGACCAGATTGTCCTCAGCAACCGAGATCTGGTTGCGCTTGCGGGCGAGATCGGCCTTGACCGACTCGTGGGCGGTGGAGAGCGCGGCATGCTGGGACTGCAGCGACGAGAGCTGTGCCCTTAGCGCGTCCATCTCGGCCGAGTTTCGCGGTGCCACCATCGACCGCGGCGGCGAGGCCGGCTGGAGCACCAGTTGCGGTTGCGTCTGCACCGGCAGCGGCGACGGTGACGACGGTCGCGGGCTGGCCTGCTGCCTACCACGCCTCGAACCAGTCGGCAGCTGTGACGCCGAGAGTGGTCGTCCAACACGGGCTGTATGCGACGTTGGCCCAGTTGCCCCTACCCCAGGCCCTGAGGCGACAGCAGTAGCAGTGCTCGCGCTGGCGGCGCCAGCGCCAGCGCCAGCGCCAGTGCCAGCCTCGGTCCCGGCACGGGCAGCCGCCACTCTGGCGACTCTATGTGGGAAAGACGGCGAGTCATAGGTGCGTGGAGCGGGCCTGCGTGCAGGACTACTTGGTGTGAGAAGCCTGCTCGACCTTAGCAGCCGTGACATGGTGGCCAGCGAGGTGTGGTAGCTGTGACAGTCGTGGTCGGTGTCGTCCTCTCCGCCGGCGGCGGTGGCAACGGCCGACCGTTGGCCAACCGACGCGTGCCAGTCGACGATTCTACCGATGGCGGATGGATGGATAGTTTTGGCAGAGTGAAGGCCCCATCGCATGAGTTTGCGATGAGGAGCATATGGGGCGATGTGTGTGATGTGTGGTCAGGATGCAGAATGTGTGTGGGCGATGCAGTGGACGCCTTTCGTATGGTGTTGTGCATGTCGGGGGCGATGCTTGGTATCCAAACAGACTGTGTGCCGGCGATGTACTGCCAGGGAGCACATCATGTGTATACAGCAAAGTACCGATGTACACCGCGTGTAGGTAATGTGTATTCGAGGAGTGCGCTGTGTATGTGCTGTGTATGGAGTGTGTGTCATGGTGTAGGGCGCTCGGCGTTGATTCGCGCGCCTTCACGAACTCCCAGCTCGTCCCACCCCTTCCCACCTCACCCCCCCCCCCCCCCCCCCCGCACCTACTATGGACGACACTGAAATGGAGGCCTTCCTGGCCAAGATCGACTCCGTGTCTGCGGCGGTGGAGAAGCTGACCAAGGGCGAGGATGTCGACGTCGACGCTGTGCTGGACGAGGCCGACGGACTCAAGACCGTCTCGGACGCCACGGTCATCAACCGCAGCTCATCGCAGCAGCTCCAGCCCCAGGCTCAGGCACAGTCGGGAACAGAAAGTGTCGACGATGTGCCAGTGCCGGCGGCCCTGGCTTCGATTGCGGCAGATGCGGAGGAGCGCGCCAAGAAACGCAAGGCCGCCACGGCCAAGGGCGCGGCGTGGAAAGAGCGCGGTAACGCCGCCTACCGTGAGGGCCGGCTCGATGATGCCCTCCAGGCCTATGCCGAGGGTCTCAAGGCTGCGCCACATTTGATGGCGCTGCATGCCAACCGTGCGCAGGTATATCTCGACAAGCGCGAGTTTGGTGCCGCAGAACACGAAGCCAACCTCGTTCTCCGCTACGCCGACATGACCGTCCCCACGCTCGTATCCAAGGCGCTCTACCGCAAGGCGCTAGCGCTCGAGGGCCAGGACCGGCTCCCCGCCGCCATTCAGGCGCTTAATACTGCTCTGGCTGGGACCACCGATCTGGGACCGCTGGTCCAGACCGACAAGCTCGCGGCTCTCTGCGCCCGGCTCGTCAGTGATCTTGCGTCGCAAGAGGCCGCCGACGCGGCTCTGACCTTGGTCAAAGACGCAGATGACGACTCGCTCCTGGGCCAGGTGCGAGCCGGTGCGCACGCACTGCGGCACATCGATGCCTTTGCGCCGAGTGGCTCTGCGGCCGCGGCGGCCGCACTGGGGGCGCTGGGAGCGCTGGTGGCGGCCGCGCCAGGCAACGAGGCCGACACCGCACGTCTGGCACTGATGTCACTCGATGCTCTCGACGTGGTGGTGGGCTGGATCAAGGCCGGTGTTGTCGCTGAGGCAGGCCTGGACTTTCTTGCTATTGCTGCTGCAAGCCCGG
This sequence comes from Thecamonas trahens ATCC 50062, assembly GCF_000142905.1. NCBI lineage: Eukaryota > Apusomonadida > Apusomonadidae > Thecamonas > Thecamonas trahens. The sequence goes on along the minus strand of NW_013657668.1, from coordinate 263,104 downwards.
ACCCGGCGGCGGCCATCATCGGCGACTCTGCACTTATCGAGGCTGTCATGGGCGAGTCTCTGGGGCGTGCAGCGGACGCCCTGCTCGCCGTCATTGTGGCGACCGACTCGGAGGCTACGGCAAAGGCGGTGGCTTCGACATGTCTTTACCCGGCCTGCGGTGTGCCCGAGGCGTGGCTGGAAGCTCTGAGATTGCACCCCGACGAGTCGCCGGGCCTTGTTGCAGCCATCAAGGCCGTACTTGCACACGTTGCACGAGGCCGTGAGATCATCTGCCGCAGCAGCGAGCTCATGCCTGGGGTGTGCCTCGCTGACGCGAGAGAACCAGAGCCGGCAGGCCAGGGCGCAGCGCAACGACTCGACCTCGCACTGGCCATATCGGCCAGCGTTGTGAGCCACGGCGTTGACGGCACAGATACTCCCGCCATGGTCAATGCTGCAGTGGCTGGCGTGCAAGGATCAGCAGCCGGGAGTGACGTCCACACCGCGTGTGTCGGAGTCTTGGCCAACCTGACTAAGACCGATGCCGGGCTGGCGGCTTGCGAGCCACACTCGGACGAGCTCGTCTCGAGCCTGCTGCTGCCGACATGGGAGCGAGCAAGGAGCCAGGGTGAGGCGCTTGAGAGCGATGACGTGCTGGTTCTTGCAGGCCGCCTGGCGCGTGCGGCGTGGATGGCGGCGGCCTTTCGGCCGTACCTTGGCGCGCTGGTTGCACAATGGCGCGCAGCTGCTGCCGAGGGCAAGGATTTCCGGAATCATCTGGTGCGGATTCTTGTCGCACTTGCCGACGACAGCGCCGAAGAGATGGTTGCTGCGGGCGCTACCGAGGTGGCACGGGCTGAGCTGCGTGCCACACTGACCGAGTTTAGAGCTACGCGAGAGGCTCCGATCGAGGTGCTGACTGGAAACATCCTGCTGCTGCTCGGCAAGCTACTGCGGGTGGCGGGGACCGTAGCCGAGATGTCACCTCGTGACGCCGAGGCCCTGGTCTCGTGGATAGACGAGTCGACTCGGTCACAGCTGCGCAAGAACGCGGCCATTGCCGCTGCGCTCGCAGCCAAACACCCGCCGTTTCTGGCCCGGCTCCGGGAGATAGGCGGGATGCAGCGGCTGGCACATGCAGCAGGCGACGGCAGCAGCTCGTAAATGCAGCGCACAGGACGTGATTAGAGCGCTGACGCGTTTGCTTGCGGGCGGATGTTGCGGTGATGGCAGCAGGAGCAGATGTAGGTGAGCGGGCGCGCGTTGGCGATGCCCGCTTCGAGGTCAGCGATCCGGAGCTCGGCAGCCTCGAGCTGACTCATGGTGTCCAACATCTTTGCGGCGAGATCTTTTTGCGACTCGCGAAGAGAGGCGTTGCTTTGGCGGGCGTAGACAAGCTCGCGATGGATGGCCGGTGACGAGACTGCGGCGGCCTCGAGCGCGCGGACCTTGTCAGCAAGCGCAGCAGCCGAGGCACGAACGGTGGCGAGCTCGGCGTCTCGGGCGGCGAGGGCGGAGGCTTCAGCGTCGGCCATACTCTGTGCAACACGTGCGTCGGCGCTGCGCTGAATGGCGGCGATGCGGGCAGTGAGCGCCTGTTTCTCGGTCGACGCCGACTCGAGTTGAGCGGTGAGCGAGCGGGTGTCCTCGACGCGGCTCTCATTGAGCTTGCGCAGCTTTTCCAGAGTCGCACGCATGGCGGTGGCGTGAGAGGCATGAACATTGTCCATAGCTTTGGAATGATGGGTCTCGACAGCGCGGAGATCGCTCTGAGCCTTGGTCAGCTTGCGTTTGTACTCATCACGCTCCTGGCGGGCATGGTCGCGTTGGGTCTTGACCACCATCAGCTCGTCCGAGATGGCATGCAGCGAGGCGGCTGACGTTTGCGACTCCAGCTGGTGATCCTGTGCTGCCAGTACCATCGATTGCAACGCCGTGGTGCAACGCTCGACGCCCGAGGCGGCCTCAGCGGCCAGATCGGTCACGTCCTGCTTGAGCCGGCCGCACTCGCGGCGGAGTGCGTCGAGGCCACGCAGCGCGAGTGCAGCAAGCGACGAGAACATGTCGTCCATCTGCGCTTGCGAGAAAATCGAGGTCTCCCTCCGCTGCGCACGATACAGCCGTTGCAGCCGCTCGACCTCGGCCATAAAGGTATCTGCGGACGAGTTTGCCGCCACCGCGGCGTCGATCCGCTCGCGCAGCAGGTCTTTGTCGAGCATCGGCGGCATCGGCCGGGTTTGGTTGGCCACCGTATGAGTTTGCACAGGGGACGTTGCCACACCGACCGATCGGGTTGGGGTGCTAGCACGTTGTGACTGTGCCCAGCGCGGCGACGGCGGAGCGGCGGCTGCCAGCGGCGAGGGCAGCGAGATCGTAACGGCGATTGGCGATGTTGTTGTTGTTGTTGTTGTTGTTGTTGTTGTTGTTGTTGTTGTTGTTGTTGTTGTTGTTGTTGTTGTTGTTGTTGCTGCTGCTGCGCTGGTGGCGGCGGCGTTGTGGGTGATCGTTGCGCTGGCGGCGGAGGAGTCTTGGCCACCGGCGCGACGTCCTTGCGCGACCTGGGCGGCCTTGACGCTTGCTTTGCGACGCTTTGTTGGTGTTTTGCGATGACCTGGGCGGCCTTGACGCTTGCTTTGCGACGCTTTGTTGGTGTTTTGCGATGATTGGACGACGACATGCCAAGTTCTTGGCAGCGGCTGCGAGTGGCGCGAGGGGAACCAGTCCGGGGCCGGTTGATAGCGGTCGGGCCGCGATGGCTGGTCGGGAGCAGCGACAGGAGAAGCAGGAGCGGGGCCTTGGCTGTGATAAAAGTTGGGCTTTGTGGGCGGGACCTCCTGCGGGCCTCTGCAGCATCTGGATACCAGCCCATGGGGCGGTGCCTGTGGGCATGAGGGCAGCGAGAGGGAGCCGCGTCACTGGGTCTCCCTCCTCGGCATACGGCGCATGGACATGGGCATGTCCGCCGGCAGCAGACGACCCTTCGTCCGACGTAGCTGTCCTCGACCCCGGTGGCCGCATGTGGACAATCTTCATGCGCCTGAACGTGTCGTGTTGTTACTGGGAGATGTGTGTGTGTATGTGTGTGTGTATGTGTGTGTGTGTGTATGTGCGAGCACCAAGTGCTGCCGGCTTCCTGCTCTTGGTCGCTGCCACTGCCCTGTGGTCGCGTCGGTCCGTTGACGGCGGTGTCATGCACTTGCGAGTGGCTTTTTTTTTCTTTTTTCATGAAGCAAACTGTGCTGTGAACTCGGTGATGGCTTTGTCATGATCTTGATCGCAGGGAAAAGAGCGTGGCAGAAGTATCAAGAGAAAGTGAGAGATTTAGAGCTTGTCCTCCTCGGTCTATGGCTGTCTGGGACAGAGTGACGGATGTAGTTGGCCAAAGTGCGCGCCTTCTTATTCTTAACGGACTCCTCCCTGCTGCAGCAACCACTATGCTGACGATGCTCGGCTTGGCCAAGGATTCTAGCTTCTGTTTGGCATGATCCTCCACACATGACAGATGGCCATCCGTTGTGAGCGTTATTACCGTCTCCACTGCTTTCTGCCGTCGCTTTGGTACCGGCCGGCTGCGATACCGTACAAACCGCCGGGTCAGCTCTACGTTGGCGGCACGGGCACTTGATACCAACCACCTCACGCTACTCACACCGCTACCCGCACACCAACAGTGACAGGAACAGAGGCACGCGAGACAGGACCATGGCAGAACCCCCACCTTCGTACCATGTAGCGACGACCTCAGCACCACCACCGTCGGGTGGTCAGGCCGTTCTGTGCGGCGCCTGTGGCACGCTAATGCAGCTGGCGGCCGGGGCTAGCGCCGGCTCGTGCCCATCGTGCGGCGTCTACGTGGCCACCCAGAGGCAGGCAGCACCGCAAATGGCACATTCGGCACCGGCAGGTGCGATGGTGGTGTGCGGAAGCTGTCACGGAACAGTGGTGGTACCGGATCCATCAGCGGCCTCGTTCTTGTGCCCGTACTGCCAGACGGTGTGCAGGATGGCTGGACCGGGCGGGTCAGGGCAGTCTGCAGGACCATCGCAGATGCAGCAGGCACCTGCCCCGCACATGATGCTTGCCAAGCGCAAGTATTACTTTCGGAAGAAGTCCCTCTCCATTGGTGACTACTTTCTGGCGCTCAAGAAGGAGCGACAACCGCGGCCGATTGTGTCTGTGACGGGCAAGACAAAGATGTGGTGGGCTGTCGACGGCTACGGGGTGCGGCTTCTTGCCCGCGATCAGGGCTATCGTATTGTGGGCGAGGGCGGTGATGTGTATGGCGAGGGCCGGCGGGATGGCGTCAAGGCGTACGAAGTCGAGTACGATGGAGTAGTGATGCGGGTGACGGGCAAGTTTGAGACCAAGGGCTCGGCCAAGCATGTGCTCAACTTGGCGCTTGCCGACGGCAGCAAGGTGGGCAAGGTGCAGTACAAACGTCGCAAGGGCGGGTGGATTGCAAACATGGCATGCGAGTTTGATGCTATCCACTTTGTGCTTGCCATGGTGTACATCAACAAGTGCGGCGCACTATCAGTGTACGGCGACGACTAGTAGCGGCCGGGCGGCGAGCTACGGAGTCTTGGAGAGGAACAGGACGCGCCAGCCGCCGATGAGGCGGAGGAGCTCGTTGTCAGGGGGAAGGTCGCCACCAAAGGCCGAGGCGGCTTCGACGCGTGCGGTGTTGAGGAGGAGCTCGCGGAGCTCGATCCACCCGATACCGCCATGGAAGGCAAAGTCAACAAGGACGCCTGATTCGGTGCGGGTGGCTGCCGATGGCGGGCCGTGCGGGTCGACGATGAGGACCTCGCGGCGAGCGAGGCGCGAGCGGACGCCGGCGACGCAGAAAATCTGTCCGGTGCCCTCAAAGACGGCCATGGTGTTGTGGGCGGAAAGGTGGTGCTGCAGGCGGAGGGCAAGGACGTCGAGCTTGTCGATGGCGTCAACGCTCATCATCGAGCACTCGAGCAGGCCGTGGGCGGCGCCGAGGTAGCCTGCGAGGGCGTCGACGGCTAGCCACTCGCCCCAGACCACTGGCTCGGCCCGCGGCGAGGCGTTGCAAGCGGCCACAATGTCGGCGATGGATGGGACCGCGTGCGGGCCCGAGGCTGCATGGGCGAGCATCTGCACCACCCGAAAGCCGCAGCCCCATCCGGAATCGTCCTCCTCATCGCAGTGGTACCAGGCGGCGTGGAACTTAGTCACGGTAGCCATCCACTCGGTCTCGTCGTCGCCGTCACGCCCTGCCTCTGTGCCGGGCATGTTATCGCCAGCGACATAGAGGCTGTTGTCGGCAACGACGGGCGGCGGCGGCGGGGTCGCGTCTTCGATGGCCAGGGCGAGCGACTGGGCAGTCGGATGCGAGGCGGCGATGGAGGCGGCAATGAAGAACCCTTCGCCTGCGGCGATGTTCATGATCTGCGGTCGCGTCAGCAGTGCGTCCAGCGGCGCGTCCCACCCATGAGGCAGCGGGCGATCCAGCATCCACCGGTCAGCGTTCTCCCGCAGAGCCACCACAGCAGCCAGATTCTCCTCGGTCATCGAGCGGACGACGGCATCTGCCAACTCACCCGCAGCCTCCCCACCGCGATCAGCGCACATCATCAGCGCCCTTGCCACCGGGTTCCGCAACTCCGGGGCGGGGGAAGGATCAGGGATGGCATGCGATCGGATGTGCGGCATGCAGCGGGTGTACGGTGTGTGGGTGTGTGGGCGATGCGGGCGGTGCGGGCGATGCGGGCGATGCGGGCGATGCGGGCGATACGGGCGGTGCGGGCGATGCGGGCGATGCGGGCGAGGGAGTAGTGAGACGAGCAGGCGAGGCGTCAGGGGACGGAGGCTGGCTGGACCATGACCACCAGGCCAAGCCTGTGAGACCACCCACAGCCAGCGCAACACCACCAGCAACTACCACCCACCGCTGTGATGACATGGACATTGGTCAAGTCGGGTGTGAGGGGGGGGTGGGGGGTGGGGTGGGCGAGTGTCTCTCTCGGTGGCCGTGCGTGGCATCAAGCATCACTGGGCAGGTGTGAGGCCACACCGTCTTGGCAGCTGCCGTGGCAGCCATGGCACCAGGTAGCACCAGATCAGACATTGTCATCTCGGCCTCTTTGTCACTATGATTCGCTCTTCCATCCGCCTCACACCATCCCATGGCCATCTCACCAGCCCATGATCATACTATCCGTGCATCCGCAACTGCATCCGCACGCCGATGATGAGCATCGGACTGGTCCCCATCCATCGCACCCATCCATCGCACCCATCCATAGCACCCATCCATCATCATCATCATCCCATCACCTCCTATTGCCTCCCATCACCTCCCATCACCTCCCATCCCATCGTCACCACTACGTTCCGTCTCTTTGATCCTGCACGTCGCCTTGCGCCGGCAAGTCGCCTTGCGCCGGCAAGTCGCCTTGCGATGTTCCCTTCGCTGTGTCACTCGGCCAGCTCTTTGGTGGTGCGGCACCACGTTCCCTCCGCCACGGCAAGCGGCGACCCACAGGCCGCATCATAGCTAGAGACACCCCTCCCCCCAGACCCTACCCCCCCCCCCCCCCCCCTATCCCTCCCCTGTTATGGCAAGCCAAAGAGTGCCTGCGGCTGTGGCGTCGTTGCAGAAGGAGGTGGCTGAGCTGGAAAGGGCGGCAGACCGGAAGAGGGCCGAGCTGGCGGCCCTGCGGGAGCGGTTGGGCTTGCCTGCCCGGGTCAACACCCGGCGGGCCCTGCAGCGGTGGATGAAGGAGCGATCGATGGTGCCGTTGATTGTAGGCACGTCGGAGACTGGCTCACGGGATACCCGATCGGGTATGATGCGGATGACCGCCCTGTTGCAGGCCAAAGCCGTTCTCCATACCTCGGTGGATCTCTCCATCGTCGCCGACGATGTCAAGCGGATGTTGTTCGACGTCGCAGGCGGCGAGTACAAGCTTCCGTTGCTGTTTCATCGCGGCGCGCTCATCGGAAACATGGAGCAGGTACAAGAGATGGAGGATTGTGGATCGCTCGACGCCGCCCTCGCCCAGCCGGCCATGTACGAGCGCTCGCCGCGGAAGACTTTGCCGGACCCAGCCCAGGCTCCGACGGGCACCGAGGGCGTCGCGGCGCGAGTCGTGGCGTGGGACCATACGATGGTGGAGGAAGCTGTCAACGCTGAGCACAAGGAGCCGATGGACGTGGTGTACGATACCGGAATGGCGGTGCTGGACTCATTGCGAGCCCTAGTCGAGACCGGGCGCAACGCCGATGGCTCGTTGACCGCTTTCCTCAAGGCATCGACGACGCTTCGTGATGGTGTTCTCGACCTCGCCGAGGTCATTGTCACCATGCTCCAGCCCGAGCTTGCGGCGACCAAGAGCGTCGTTGGCGATGCGGCCGACGACGAGTATGTGTACGAGTACGAAGACGTCGAGAGCGATGGCGAGGACAGCGATAGTGATGGCGGCAACGCGAGCGAAGCGAACAGTGGCGACGGCGGTGGCGGCAACGAGACTGGCTCGACCGCCGAGTACGATGCCGAGAAGAAGCTCATCGCTGGGGTGTATGCCGAGGTGCGGGCGTCGGGCCAGAAAATCCTGGTCGCGTCGCACAAGACGCTCAATCGCGACCCGGCGGTGATGGAGGCTGCCTTTGTGGCGCAGCGGACGGCCATCCGCGAGCTGGTTATCGCGCTGGCGCGGCTGTTCATGGAGCATCCGAACGGAGCGCCGCAGCACGCGGCTCAGCTTCAGGCCAAGGGCGCGTCGATCTCGCGGCTCTCGCTGGAGCGGCTAATGACGCGCAAGGCCGAGAGTGCGGGCGATGCCGGCGACGCCAATCTGGAGCCGGTTGACGACCAGGACTCGATCGACCGCGCCGTGCTCTTTGCCAAGTCGAAGCGGCGCGGCCGGCGCGGCTCGTTTGCGGCCAAGCAGCTTGCCCGTAAGGTCTCGCGGGCACAAGAGCGCGAGCTGCGCAAGACAGCGCAGGCGGCCGAGGCTGCGGCCGAGGCTGCGGCCGATGCGTCGGGCGTCGCGTCGGCCGGCTCGTCGTTCTCTGCCGGCTCGTCGTTCTCGTCGAACCGCGGCAAGGCCGAGCTGGGGGCGGCGTCCAAGATTCTGGAGGCGCGGCGGGCGGCGCGGCAGAAGCGGCGCGAACAGCGGCTATCCAAGTCGGGCCGCGAGTCGCCGGCAAGCTCGCCGGGCGTCGATCCATTGCAGGTCAAGGCCGAGACCGTTTCCTCGCTCCTGGATCCGGAGGCGCGCCGCAAGCGGGTCGAAGAGCGCCGGCGGCGGTCGTCTGCCGCGCGCGAGGACGCGCCAGGTGCGTCTGATTTGCAGGGGCGTCCATGAGCCGACGACGGGATGGGCAGGTGAGGGTCGCCGGGTGAGCAAAAAGGTTGAAGTCCCTCGCGACGTCAGTGTAGTCTGCATTGAGTGGACGGGCGGCACCGCCTGATCGGGCGCCCGTTCTCGCGTATTCAGCTGACAGAGGGTGTAGCACCGTCTCCCACGTCGTTCCAGCCGCGTTGCGCAGGCACTGTGCCTCGGCAGGCCCGAAGGTCTGCTGTCGTTGGCAGGGGCGCTCCGCATCACGGTGCGTTTCTGGTCGATGGGCCTTAGCTAGGTTAACCAAGGTGCGCGTTTCGCGCCTCTATGTACTCGGTGCGTCCGCAGACCTTCCCACGAGTGAAAGGTACGTAGCGCCGGGCCCCGGAGGACCCGGATGTGTTGGTTTGCTCGTGTGCGCGAGGATGAGCCACGAAAGAGTCTCCAACCAAAGCAAGTTTGGTCTCGGCCCGAGTTGTATATCGAGCCGCTCGCCAAGCCGCCGCTCTCAAAATGGGTTTCACACACGACGCGCTCAACCGAGACATATCCAAGCCTCCAGCGCCATAGTAAATCCCTGCATAACCTGCAAAATACAACCCACGAGCACGCTCCACTCCCAAGAGGGCTTGATCTGGTCCGAATGCATTCTCTGTTAAAGGCACTGGGCGTAGATTTAGCTTGCTCCGTCTCTGCGGTGCGAGAGCAGGCGGATCGGCGACGAAGCGACACCATCTCACTCTGGCCGACCATGGCGTCGTCGGGCAGCTTTGGCGGGCGGGCACCACCACAGTACACAACAGCGAGTCCACCATCGAGTGGATACTCTGGTGGAGGAGGAGTGCCAGCCAATCCTGGTGGCGGGCGAGGCCGGGCAAGCCCACAGGCTGGGGGCGGGTGGGGCGCTCCGGCTCGACCGGCGGGCCCTCCTGCCGGGCACAACAACGTCCAGCTCCACTTTGACGCCCAGGCGCGGAGACACATGATGCGCTCCCGTGGCGGGCTTGCCGAGCAGTGCTTTGACGACTGCGTCACCCACTTCAAATGGTCCTACCAGGGCTGGCAGACTGGTGAGGTATGTGTCTTGCTTGGCTTCATCGCCTCTCCCCCCCCCTCCCCCCCCCGTCCCCCTCTGTCTCCCCTCACTTCCTGTCGTCCCTTCTCCTCTCTCTCCCATGACGCGCTTCTCAGACTCACCCGCCTCCTCTCCCTCTATTCGATCCCCCCCTCCCTCCTCTTACTCGTGTCAATGGATGGATCGCATGGATGTGGTGACTGTAGTGGGCACTGGATGAGGCTGAGCAGGTGTGCATCTCCAACTGTGTGGACAAGTTCCTTGCCGCCTCGCAGCTCGCGTCTAATCTCTTCGCCAAGCGCATCGAAGCTCGTGAGGCTGCGCAGGCTGCCGCTGCAGGCACCCATGCCTCGGGAGCCTTTGCAAGACGATGATGATGGCAGTCGATCGATGGCGATGGCTTGTGGCTGATGGCGATGGCTTTTGGCTGATGGCGCTCGCCCGCCACATGTGTGCCGATGGTGGTGAGCCATGGCGAGTGGTGTTAAAGGTGTTCAGAGCCCAAGTACCGAGCCCAAGTACCTTACGCCAGATTTTCTACCGTCTGTCGCCCACCACCGCCCACCATCGGTCTTGTCCACCGACTGGTCTCGTGCCGGCTGAGCTCGCCACCATCCTCCCCTCCCCGTAATTCCACGCACCCCCCTACCCCTCTCCGCTTCCCCTCATTCCGTTATGGCAGCAATTGCAACCGGCTTGGCCTCGGCAGGCCTTCTTTTCGGCGGATACCTCTTGCGTGCTGGGCGGGCAGCAGCAGGAGCAACCGCACGACCGAGTGTTGGCCAGCTGTTCGTGTACCCGGTCAAGGGCTGCGCGGGCGTTGCCGTCGACTCGGCGCAGCTGACGCCGTACGGCCTGGCGCACGACCGCGAGTACATGATTGTCTACCGGAAGACCGCCGATATGGCCAGCAATAATGAATGTGACGAGAGTGTGTGGCACTTTCTCACTCCGCGGGTCGTGCCCGGCATGATCCGGCTGACGCCTCGAGTGGCGGCCGACTCGTGCGAGCTGGTCGAGATGAGCCTGGACGGCGACGTGCTTCAACTCGATCGTGAGACCGTGCGCAAGCCGATCACGGTCGAGCTGTGGGGGAGCATCTTGCTGCGGTAGACTGCGGCGATGTTGCCGCCGCGTGGCTCGAGTCCAAGCTCTGCCCGATGACCCGGACGGCGATGCGGCTGCGGCTGGTCCATCTCGGTGCGTCGCCGTTTGAGTCACGGCCCGAGGGTGGGCGCAGGGCACTGGAGGATGACTCGGTCCCGTGGGTCTCTTGGCCAAGCGGCTGCCGCGAGCTTATTCCGTCGGCTATCGAGGCTGGCGCCTTTGCCGACGGCTTCCCGCTACTGGTCCTCTCCAGTGCGGCGATCGACGAGCTCAACTCGCGCCTAGCGGCCGCCGGCGCTCCGGCAGTCTCGATCCATAACTTTAGACCCAACGTGGTTCTCGACGGTGTCCCGCCGCACGCCGAAGACTACGCTGAGATGCTCGTTCTTCCCGAGCGCGAGCTCGAGCTGGTGTGCGTCAAGCCGTGCGCCCGATGCTCGGTTCCGACCGTCGATCCGGCCACCGGCGTCCGGTCGCCCGAGGCGCAGCCGACCAAGACGCTGCGGACGTATCGGGCGGCAGTGCCCGGAGAAAACGATGTTTTCTTTGGCATGAACGTCGTCCACACCAAGTCCGGTGTGCGGCTCGCGCGCGGCGATGAAGTCGTCCTAGCGCGGGCTGCCGAGTACCGCGGGCCGGCTGCGCCGGCGTCGTGCGCTCGGTTCGCCACAGCTGAACACTAGCTACGGCGTGTCAGCATACGCTGCCGTGAGTGCCGCGATCAGAGACGCCTTGTTCCCGTGCGCCGGGAGGTCGTACGCAGCGAGCTCATCTTTCAGTTCGGCGACTGTCAGCGCGTTGAGCGGCGACGCTGCGATTTCCTCGGGTGACATGTTGAGCGGGATGGCGGCGCGCTTGCGCTTGCGCGCCTTCTTCTTGGCGGCGACCTTGGCCTCGAACTTTTCCAGCGCGTTGGCACCCGGCAGGTACTCGGGCGCCCACCCGTCGGCACGCTTGCCATGCGCAAAGGTAAGGAGAAAGAGAGGCAGAATCTGCTCAGCCTGGAACATGATCCACTCGTTGCCGGCCTCATGCGAGTCGTAGCCAGGCTCGCACGGCTGCCCGCGATAGGTCGTCGAGTCCGAGGCTGGAATCGAGAGCACTCTCCCACGGACAACCGCGGCGACAATGACCTGCGAGTTGCTTGCATACGCCGAGGCGACGCTAAAGTTGGGCGAAAAGTACACACCGCGGCCGTACCAGCCCGAGTCGGTCCGGTGCTTGACGCCCGGCTCGGTGCCCGGAACCACCAGACCTTTGGCGGCGATCGACGCCAGCGCCGACGACCGTGTGCCATGAAAGGCAAGCCGCGGCCGCGCTTCCTCCGAATCGGCGCCGTAGACCGCCATGTACTCGTTCCACTTGACCTCAAACTTGGTCTCTAGCACCTCGGACGAGAGCTTCTGCAGCTTGAGAATGCTCTTGCCCATCTTGGTCATCGACTCGAAGATGCGCTGCACAAAGGCGTCCGCCAGCGTCGCCACATCGCGCGGATTGGCAAGCTCCTTCTGCAGCGCTGCTTCGAGCGCGGCCGCCATCTTGCGATCAGCCTCGAGCCGGAGCGCCTCGGCCTCGGCCTCGGCCTCGGCCTCGGCCAGGGCCCGGGCCAGCGCCTCGTCCTCGGCCATCTGCACCTGCGCCTCAGGTAGCGGCGGCAGCGGCGCTGCAGCCTTCTCATCCTGTGCCAGCTTGCGTGCCAGCGCCTCGTCCTGTGCCAGCTGCGCAAATGCCGCGTCCACATCTTCCACCACCATGTCGCCGCACATCTCAGGGCCCGAGGCCTGCGGATCGGGGTTGCCCAGCACATCGAGGCCAAACAGCCCCGCAAACTCGAGGCTTACCCCAGTGACGGACGACGTACCGCGCCGGTCTCCCAGCGGGACTAGACCTGAGATCCGACGCCCCGCATTGCCGGCGCTGCTTCCCCAGTCCACGCCATCGAGCGCGATCCAGTACAGCGAGCGAACGAGCCAGAAGCCGTCGCCAGCGGTCAGTTCGGCAGACTCGCCTGTCCGCACCAGACGTGTGGCACCATCAGCCTTGCGGATCCGGACCGGATTGACGCCGGCGACCTCAAGCATGGCCTTGGCCACCTTGCCGTCTCGGTCCGACTCCCACCGGAGCACCGCCTGCCGGCGCGAGACATGTTTGTCTCCGCCGACCACCTCCCGCCCCAGCACCAGCTCGGACGCTACCGCCACAGGCAAGCAGGTCAGAGGCCCACTCCCCGCCTCTTTCCCGTAGATAACCACCGTGCCTGCGTCGCCTGCCTCGCTTGTTGTCGCCATGGGTAGAAGAAGCAGCCGAGTCTTCCTCGCGGCAAGAGCTGAGCGAGGGTCAGAAAAAGGTCGTCAAGTGGGTGCCCGCCCGCCCTCCATCACTCTTGCTCGCACCCCGATGGCATTGTCCACGCTACTCAACAGAAAAAAGGTCGTGAACCCCCCCCCCCCCCCCCTCCCCCCTCCCCCTCCCCCCCGTCCTACGCACACAGATACACTCGGTTGCCGGCCGAGCGATCGCTCCGCTGGCTCGACGGCTTGAGATTTCCTCACATTTACTATGCTGGCCTTGAGTACCAGCACATCGTGCCAATTGGTACGAAGCGGCAGCGGACGCAGAGGCGGCGGGGCCGGGCGGGCACGGGCTCAAAATCGTCTCGATGGTCAAGCTCAAGGCCGAGGCCAAGTCCAAGGCGTTCCGCATCGCCAAGGAGCATATGTCCAAGCCTGCGTCGCACGAGGCTAAGCAAGCGTACATGAAGTCTGCCATGCAGCTGGAAGCTGAGCTCCAGGAGGATGCCGATTGCCGACATCGTCGCCTCGTTCATCGCCAAGGACGACCCCAAGCTCTCGACCTCGACATCAACTCGGCGCTCGACTCGGCGCTCGCCGGCGCGTTCGCGTCGCGCGACATGCACGTCCTCGCTCCTCATGTCGGCGTCGGCCACACCGACCGGCGAGCTCGTCCGTCGCAAGTAGATCCACAACGTCCACGGCGCCCCGTCATACCGCTGTGATCAACTCTGACATGCTCAACTTCCCGGTCGTCGGGGTCGTCAACGACAAGCTCCATACCGTTCGCGCCCGCCGCTCCTCCGGGTCGGCGCCGTGTGGCACCTCGCGCACCTCGCCCATGCTCCAGGTCGGACATCCTTCAGGCGGGCGTCTTCGTGTCGGCCGCCATCACGCATCGGGCGCGCCTCCCACCTCAAGCCATAGGCCAAGCAGATGTCGCGCAGCCTCGGCCGGTGACCTGGAAGTCAAGCATCATCGCGTTGTTGACTTTGAGATGCGCGACAACGCGTTCGAACGACCGTACCGTTAAGGGTTATAGCTCGCGTACACATGAGTCAAGGTCGCACTTGATCCACCGTTGTTCACCCCCGCATCGTTCCGTTCTCTCTCTCTCCCCTCCCCTCCCCCCCTCCCCCTCCTCAAAGGTCAATCCTACACAACCACTTCACATCACGGCCAACCGGTGCGGTTGAAGAGTCTAGAGCGACGGGATTTTACCACACAGCTGGTGTTCTAGTGGTTGTCGTTGTGCTGGGCATGTCGTTCTGCTCCCAGAGCGGAGGTGGGTGCTCGAGCCAGCCATGCAGTGCGGGTGGAGCAGGTGATGACGGACCTTCACCAGAGCGACCCGAGACGGTGGTGCTGTCGGCGCAGCAGCTGGCTATGACTACGTCAGAGCTGTATGCTAATTCAGGACCACCGGTCTTTACCGGCAAGTACGCCCGCGAACGGATGCCGGACATGATCGACTACTCGTGGCACGTCCACTACACCCCGGCCCGCCAGCGGCTCCACGACCGCATCATCGACGAGTTCCTCGCAGAGTGTCCGCAGACGGCTCTCCGCGCCTTTGCTGCTGCTGCTGCCGCCGAATCGTCGGACGATGATGCCCTGGCGGCGATCGGTGTAGTGCCCGAAGGGAGGGATGGAGACAGCGGGTGCGGGTGTGGCTCTGGGTGCGATGGCGATGGCGAGGGCGAGGGCGACAACGGGTGTGACTGCGGCGGCGACGGCAGCCTCACGGGGCCGGTTGCCGACCATGAGCCGTGGGCCATTTTTACCGCCGGCACAATGGGCTCAGGCAAGTCGTATGTTCTCCGCAAGCTTGACGAGCTCGGCGTCCTCCCTCAGCGGTGCTTTGTCTTTATCGATCCCGACAAGATCCGGTACAAGCTGCCGGAAATGGCGGCGTACCTTGGCGACGATCCAACTCTGGCCGGATCGCGAACGCATTTGGAGGCGTCGTACATCCAAGAGGTGATGCAGTCGATCGCGTTCAAGGTTCAGGCAGACATCATCATAGACGGCTCACTCCGGCACGCCGGCTTCTTCCGCGACCAGCTGTTCCCGCGGATCAAGGCCAAGTTTCCGACCTACCGTATTGCTATTGTCCATGTCACCGCCGAGCGGCATCACATTATGGAGCGGGTCGAGTCGCGGGCGGCCGCTACTGGCCGCCACATCCCCATCGACCTCCTGGAGGAGACCATGGCGCAGGTGCCCAACTCGGTCGAGACCCTCACACCGCACGTCGACCTTGTGGCTGCGGCGTGTAACAATGACGCGCCGCATCTGACCAGCCTCAATTTTGCGCCATCGCGCGATCCGAGCTCAGCGCGGGTCACCCCGCAGCTTGCGACTCCGGTCGATGTGCAGGAGACCGCCATCAAGAACTGGCACCTGCTTGGTGCCGCTTGGGGAGCGGTCTCACCGCCTCACCCGCACGCTTCGGCGTGAACTGCCGTCACGATGATGACATCAGCGACGACGTTGATGAACTGCTCATGTCAATCTTGATGTCACCAGCAGAGACCGACGACGCCGGGGCCGACGAGGTGGCACCGAGTGAGAACCGCACTCGCCGCGACGAAGAGTTGAGCGCTGACGTCTCGTCGCCGTCGTCATCGTCATCAAAGTCCGAGACTGTCGAGTTTGCGCCAAAGTCGACGTCTTCTTCCTCAAACAGAAATCGCGACGTCGACCGGTGCTTGTCAAACGCCGACGAGCTCGACGAGCCGAGGCCGCCGAGGCCGCCGGTAAAGTAGGCAAAGTCGTAGTCGTGGTCGTACTCGTACTCTTCACGAGCCTTGCGGACCGCTACCGTGGCGTGGGCGTCAAAGTCAATCAGGCCTGTCGACGCCGACGAGACCTTGGTCATCACGCACCCGGCCCACAGAACAACAGGCTCGCCGTGGCTGGCGCTTGTCTGCCCGCGGTACTTGCGCCCACGGACCACAGGCTGGTAGAGGTAGGCCTTGAGCGCCAGCCGGAGGCAGAGCGAGCAGAGTAGGCAGCCCGAGGCCACGCCGAGCACAAGCACGACGCCGAGCGACTGCTCAGCGCTCAACGAGCCGAGTCGGAAGGAGCGAGATGCAGAGTCGCTGCCAGACCCGCCATCCACCAACAGGTCGTCATCGCTCGGCGGCGGCGGGAAAGACGGCGGTGGCGGCTGAAGCGGCGGCGGCGGCGGTGGCGGTGGGAGTGGCGAGGGCGGCGGTAGGAGAGGCGGCGAGGGTGGCGGCGGCGAGGGTGGCGGCGGCGGCGATGGTGCTGGCGCGGATGAGTCGATACACCGGCTCGACCCACTGTCGCAGTATGCGCCTGGCGCGCAGTGGCCGCTTGTTGAGCATGTGGTGAGGCAGACGGCAGCATGGGCATGGGTCGGCACGTCGATGCAGGCGTAAGGGAAGCACGAGACGGCCGACTCGGAGCCGTCGAGCTTGCAGGCGTCGGCGCCGTCAACACAGACCGACTGCAGGACCATCGAGGCGTTGAGACAGGTTGAGCATGCTGCCGAGCTGCCGGGCGCGATGCAATTGACATGCGAGCAGCACGACGACGGATTAGATGTGTCGCAGCTCTCGACGCCTGCCCAGACGTGGCCGTCGCCGCAGACCGAGTTGGCACAGCTGACGCAGGCATCGGTGTCGATGGCGTTGCCGTCGTCGCAAGCCTCGACGCCGGCGTGGACGTGGCCATCGCCACAGACCGCGAACTTGCAGCCAACGCAGGCGTCAGTGTTGTCGGCATTGCCATCGTCGCACTCTTCGACGCCGGCATGAACGTGTCCGTCGCCGCAGACCGCCGTTCTACAGCCGACGCAAGAGTCGGTGGAAATAGTGTTGCCGTCATCGCACTCTTCGACGCCGGTCCACACGTGCCCGTCACCGCACACGGCGCGGTTGCACGAGACACAGGCATCGGTGGAGATGCTGTTGCCGTCGTCGCACTCTTCGTCGCCGTCGAGGACGACGCCATCGCCACAGCTGGCAATGGTGCAGTCGACGCAGTTGTCGGTGTTGTCGGCGTTGCCGTCGTCGCATGCCTCGACGCCGAGGTGGACATGGCCATCCCCGCAGACGGCATTGGCGCAGCTGACGCACGCGTCGGTATCGATGGCGTTGCCGTCGTCGCAGGCCTCGACGCCTGCATGGACGTGGCCGTCGCCGCATACGGCGAACTTGCAGCCAACACAGCCGTCGGTATCGTCGGCGTTGCCGTCGTCGCACTCTTCGACGCCAGCGTGGACAAAGCCATCGCCACAGACTGCGGGCTTGCACCCGACGCAGGCATCGGTGTTGACTGTGTTGCCGTCGTCGCACTCTTCAACGCCAGCCCAAACAAGGCCATCGCCGCAAGATGCGAGCGAGCACGAGATGCAGGCATCAGTCGAGTCGGTATTGCCGTCGTCACACTCTTCGACGCCGACCCGAACGTGGCCGTCGCCGCAGACAGCCGACTTGCAGCTGACGCAGGCGTCGGTGGCGACAGCATTGCCATCGTCGCACTCTTCGACGCCGGCGTGGACAAAGCCGTCACCACAGACGGCGTGCTTGCAGCCAACGCAGACATCAGTCGGGTCCGTGTTGGCGTCGTCGCACTCTTCGACGCCGGCCCAGACGTGGCCGTCGCCGCAAACGGCAGCGGTGCAGTCAATGCAGGCGTCGGTTGGATCCGAGTTGGCATCATCGCAGGCCTCGATGCCGGCCCAAACATGGCCGTCGCCACAGACGGCAGCGGTGCAGGCAGCGCAGGCGTCGGTGTTGTCAGCGTTGCCATCGTCACACTCTTCGACGCCGGCATGGACATGGCTGTCGCCGCAGACCGCCAGCTTGCAGTCAACGCAGCCGTCGGTGTTGTGTGCATTGCCGTCGTCGCAGGCTTCGACGCCGGCGTGGACGTGGCCGTCGCCGCAGACGGCAGACTTGCAGCCAATGCAAGCATCGGTGGAAACGGCGTTGGCATCATCGCATTCCTCGACGCCGGCCCAGACATGGCCGTCGCCGCAGACAGCGTGAGAGCACGAGGCGCAGGCGTCGGACGAGTCGACGTTGCTATCGTCGCACTCTTCGACGCCTGCGTAGACGTGGCCGTCGCCGCAAAAGGCCGGCAAGCAGCCGATGCAGGCATCGTCGGTGTTGGTATTGCCGTCGTCGCAGGCTTCGACCCCAAGTTGAACGTGGCCGTCGCCGCAGACAGCGTGAACGCAGGCAACACAAGCATCGCTCGAGTCGGCGTTGCCATCGTCGCACTCTTCGACACCAGCGTGGACGGCACCATCGCCACAGTAGGCATTGCGACAGGCGACGCAGTCATCAGTAGGATCTGCATTTCCATCGTCACACTCCTCAAGGCCAGCGCGAAGGAATCCATCGCCACAGATTGCGTTGCGGCAGTTGACACAGGCATCCGAATCATCGGCATTGCCATCATCGCACTCTTCTGCAGGCTCGCAGAGGAGACCATCACCACAAGCAAAGACACAATTGGGTGGCGGAGGAGGACAGTAGTCTGGATATGCTGGGCAGTAGCTTTGAATACCATCAACACACTCTTGTGACCAGCCGATGATGCAGCAGAGCGGGAGGGAGCCACAGACACACGATGCCACCGGCGGGTCAGAGGGGCATCCTGGCGAGGCGGGCGTGGGTGTGCAGCACGGCGGAGGCGGAGATGCTGCTTGTACGGCGGGCAAGCATACTGTTGTTGCAAGTATAATGACCATCATGCTCACCATGATGGTGGTTGTGGTAGCGGTGGTGGCCGTGGCCGTGGCCGGGACGGTGGCGGTGGACTGGAGGCGGGCGTGGGGGTGGCGGAAGGCGTTGTGGCGGTGGCGGTGCCAGGTACCCACAGCCATGAGGAGGGGGGGGGGGGAGGAGGAGGGAATAGGTGGTGGTGGTGATGGTGGTGGTGGTGGTGGTGGTGCGGGGGTGTGTCGTGGTGGGGTGTGTATGTGTGTGTATGTGTGGCGCCAAGTGGCAAGGAAGGTTGGGTGGTGGTGGTGGGCCGTGCAGGCTAGCCGAGCAGGACGAAAGGGGAGGGGGATGGAACAGGGAGAGGGAGATGGATGGCTCGTGTTTGATGGTATTTGGCTGATGGTTGATGGCCGTTTGTGTGTACGTGAAGGCGGACTTCACGGCCCTATGCGGGTGGGTGGGTGGGTGGGGTGGGGTGGGGTGGGGACTCACATGATGGTGCAACAACAGCCAGACTCTGCAGGCATGTCGTAGTGCTGGGTGTCTTCTCGATCTCGCGGATGATGAGTCGCGTCCTTCTTAGACCGCTGCGCGTTCTGGATGGCGTCAGAGACCGAGTTGAGCGAGGCCGTCAGCTCGTCGGCGCCGGCCTTGTTCTTCATGGCCTTGACACCGAGCTTGGACGACGTCTTTTCGGCATTCTTCACCGACTTCGCGTGATTCTTGGCTTGCTCCTCATACTCGGATGAGAGCGCCTCGGATGGTATTTGGCTGATGGTTGATGGCCGTTTGTGTGTACGTGAAGGCGGACTTCACGGCCCTATGCGGGTGGGTGGGTGGGTGGGGTGGGGTGGGGTGGGGACTCACATGATGGTGCAACAACAGCCAGACTCTGCAGGCATGTCGTAGTGCTGGGTGGTCTTCTCGATCTCGCGGATGATGAGCTTGAAGATGTCCTCGACACGTTCGTTGTGCTTGGCGGACGACTCGACAAAGGCGCAGCCCCACGAGTCGGCCAGAGCCTGACCCTGCTCGCGCGGGACTTGTCGCTCAAACTGGAGATCAGACTTGTTGCCGACGAGGACACAGGGGATAGTTGCGGCACCTGTGACGTTGAGAATCTTATCGCGGATGATCTTGAGAGTCTCGAACGAGTTCTTGGAAGCGACCGAGTAGACCAGGATGTAGCCATGAATGCCAAGGGCGTACTGCGAGTGTAGGATCGAGTAGTCGTCCTGGCCTGCGGTATCAGCGACCTCAAGGTGGTAGTGCGAGCCATCGACGTCAAAGGTCTTGTTGAACGTGGCCTCGATGGTCGGGTTGTACGCCTGGATAAAGACATCATCGATGAAGCGAATGGTCAGCGACGACTTGCCCACCGCCCGGAACCCGAGCACCGCCACCTTGCGGGTCTTGACATGCGGCTGATGGACGTAGTGGGCGAGGAAGAGCGACCGAAGCGGGCGTGATTGAGGAGCGGTAAGTGATGGTGATGGTGATGGTGACGATGGCTGGTGTGCTCCGTCTCCCTCCCTTCCTCC
This sequence comes from Thecamonas trahens ATCC 50062, assembly GCF_000142905.1. Lineage (NCBI taxonomy): Eukaryota > Apusomonadida > Apusomonadidae > Thecamonas > Thecamonas trahens. Next base: position 243,092 of record NW_013657668.1, on the reverse strand, counting down.
ACCGCCCCCTCCCTCCCCCCCCCTCGGTCCGTCCTCATGTCTCCCCCTCCACCCCCCCCCTCCCCTCCCCCTCCCACTCTACCCCTCCACCCCCAACCCCTCCACCCCCAACCCCTCCACCTCCACCCCACCCTTCATCTCCCTCCTCACTACCACGTACATTCTTGCCCGCGCCCACAAGGGTGCCCGCTCCTGCTTGGACGACGAGCCTCCCATGGCTTGTGCTGCCTGAGGAATGCAGGCTCTTGCCGACGACGACTGGGCCGACTACGGCAGCCAGACGGGGGGGAGGGGGAGGGGGAGGGGGAGGGGGAGGGGGAGGAGAGGGGGTCTGCTACTGTGCTTCCTGGCCGGAGGAAGGTCAGCGAGAGTGGGGTGGTGGTGGGAGTGGGAGTGGTGGGAGTGGGAGTGGGAGTGGGAGTCGTGCGGTGGTTGCGGCAGGAGGTGGCATGGTTCGGCTCGTGCTCGATCGGGGTTGAGACTGATGCTGGTGCTGCCGTCGCGCGCAGCTGGTGCGCAACGCGTCTGTTCGAGAACTGGTCATCCAGTTGCCATGGCGCCTCATCGACAAGTCTATACTAGCTACGAGTGTGTATGTTACATACAGGTTATGCCGCCTGTCCGATCTTGCGGCTGTCACCAGAGTCGAAGCCAGACGGCGGCAGCCGCGAGTGCGCTGCCAACAACAACAGCCCATGCTCGCATGGCGTGCCAAAATGATGACGCAAGCTCCACATCTCGCATACCGCTACCTCCCGCTTCCACCATCGCCTGAAGGGCAGCATCCTTGCCTGCAAACAAAGTGTAGAGCCAGTCCTCGAGGGCGTCTTCCGAGACCAGGCTCTCCTTTGGTGGCGGATCGTGGCGGACAACAGCGACGTCGATGGTCAGACCGCGGTCGTGCTGCGGAAAGAGGATGTCCACAACACGTGGGCCGTGACCACCCGGGTAGCACAGCGTGATGTCGTAGACGTCGTGGAGAGCCGCATTGGCCGCGAGAACTCGCATCGCCTCGCCCACGGCCAAGGTCCGCGGGTAGAGGACAAGACGGAGTGGCGGCCGTCCGCGGCTCGCGGCCCACCTTTGTGATGACGCCGCCAGCGCAGCAGTCATGACTGCGCCCTCGGGCGCCACCAGCATCCAGTGGGTGTGCTTGTCGGGCGAGGCGCAATCCGCGGCGCCGGCCCGGACAGCGGACGCAGCAGCTTCGCGGGCGCCGCCGGCCACAAACACATCGCCGCGGAGCGCTTGTAGCCAAGCATGCGGCGAGGCGAGGAGGTATCGGATCGAGACGTAGCGGAGGCACCTAGTGCCCACGTCCTCCATGCTGGACAGTACGCTGCCGAGAACAAGCGCATCGGCGTACGAGGGATGGTTGACGAGTATGACTCCGCCGCGATGGTCTGCCGCCATCGCTGCCAGCACCTGGCGACTCTCGGCCGACATCCGCACCCGCACTCGGCACCACCATCGCACCGCAGCAACCGTAAAGACGGCTGCGAGATGCGCAAAGTACGTCGCCGCAGCCCGTGACGCCCGCTTGATGCCCGCCAGCTCAGCCACCCGCCCCACTGCGTATCCCACCACTCCCAGCCCGGTCAGGAGCAGCAGCTGCGCCATCGTCACGGCAGCCACCGCGGCCCCACCAGCATAGACCCTTGCTCGCCGAATCATGGCTAGAGACAAGAGGTGTCGCCACTTTACTCGTGCGCGTCGGCGCACACCTTTCCGGTCAGCCGCACGTCAGCGCTCGCTTGCTGCACCCGCGGTACCAACAGCACCGCAAGGCAGCTGGAACTTACTGCGGCGGGGGGATGACAGAACCGGGGACGTTGATGGCGACCGGATCGCAGTGAGCAGGCGCAGTCCTGTTGTTGCAGCCGACGACGTAGTTGCCAACAGCAGCATGCCACTTGGAGTGGACGAACCAGTCAAAGGAGATGATCTGTGCGCCTGAAGAGACGGCCCGGCCGAGGCGGTACGGGTTGTCCCTGTCCCAATACTCCTCATTCGAGTCTGCGCGAGTGCGGACGATAAAACCGCGCTCGACGGCAGAGACAATGAGGTCGTAGCCCTGGTCGTCTGTGGGGTCGTTGATCTTGACGACGGCCATGTCAGGGCGTGGGTCTTGGCCCTTTGAGATGGTGAACATGACGCGATTCTCGAGGATGGGCGAGCGCGAGGTGTACAAGTCGCGGAGCTCCTTTTCGTCGTCGAGGAAGATGATCATCTTGTCACGCATGGCGTCGAGCGAGGGCCATCCGTCGGTTAGAACGGCATGGGTGAGGTTGGCGTGCGAGCCACGGATGATGTCTGGAGTGACGATGCGGTCGCCCCAGATGGACTTGAAGGTGTCCTCGATGATGACCATGTCGCCAAAGTCGATGCCGTTGTAGGCGGCGACGAGGTCCTCCTGCCAGTCGTACTTGATCTCGAGGCCAACGACAAATGGGGTGTGGCCCGGGTTGCGGAGCGACCAGGCGAGGAGGATGCGGAGGCAGTCTGCAAGGCAGGTGCATGCCGACTGATCGTCCCAGAGCTGGACATGGAAGACGGCGGCAGCGCCACCGCGGATGTGGACGTCGATCTCAAACACGCGATTGCCCTTGTCAAGCTGGACGTCGAGCGGCTCGTGCTCGTAGGCCCAGGCAAGGATGCCGGACGAGAAGCCTGGGAAGACTGAGACTGGCTTGAGGTGGGCCGAGTTGTGGTTGCCGCGCTGGATAACATGGTTGAAGGCGATGCCCGGCGTCGAGTTGTAGGCCGGGAGCGGCGGGAGGTCGGCAAAGGGTGCGACGCCGGGGCACCCGCGGTAGAGGCCGACCATGAGGGTAAAGGTGACAAGGAGGTAGACGAGTGAGAGCGCGGCAAAGAAGCAGCAGCAGAAGACACCTCTCATGCCCATCGACCAGTGCTGCGAGCAAATGTGGAGGCCATCGGCACGCGCGAGCTGTGAGTGACGGTCGGTGTCCGGCAGGAGTGGGATGTGCCAGCCAACGCCGCGGCCGAGAGAGAGCCAGCCTGAGCCCGAGGCCGCCGCCACGTCCTCATGGTTGGCCTTGATCTTGGGCTGCGGCCCGCCTTGAAGCGGGACTGCAAGCTGCGCGAGAGCGTGGGCGGCCTTGCGCGGCTTGGACGCGGCCGCAGCGGGCTCACCTCCGATGACAACGACGTCGTCGTCGTCGTCGGACGAGTCGGAATCAGAGCCGTGGCACGCGCCGCAGAGCGGGCCGAGCTCGTACCAAGCGCCCTCGTGTCGCTGCGGCGGTTGGGCGAGAATCCGACCACGGATCTCCGAGTCGCTGGCGCTTGATGCGCCAGCAAGGTCCTGTAGCTCAGTGTCGAGTATCGAGGCACCGCGGCGGAGCGAGCTCCCACCGGGATGGAGGCTGGTACCAGCGCCCTCCAGCGAGCTTTCGTTATCCTCCTGCTCCTCCGAGTACGCGTACGAGTAGGCGTAGGTGTACTCGGACGAGCGGCCGCGAGCTCGCGGGCCAACCATGGACCACATCGACTCGGTGCGGGCTATCGTGTTCGACGGCGATGGCGGCGCCGGTGCGGTGACTGGCTCGCGCCGATACTGCTCCAGCTCGGCGTTGCGCGCAGCAACAAAGAGGCGCATGGCCTCGGCCTTGTCTTCGTCCGGAAGGGCGTCAAACTTGCCTGCGCGGAGCCGGCGGTCCATCGTCTCCTTGACGGCACGCTTCTGGGCGAGGGCGGCGAGCGCAGCATTGGCAAACGTGTTTTCCGGCTCGGAGACCGTCTTGACCTTGGGCAGCGGCAGCTTGGGCGCACGATCCTCGTGCTTGGCCACCGACCGAAAGTGCGAAAAGTTTTCGCGAAAGTGATGCAGGATAAAGACAGCGATGCCCATGAGGATCATGCCAAAGATGGGCAGCACAATGTGGGTCCACGGCGAGGCGCCGTCGGCACGGCCGAGCATCAGCGAGACCACAATTGAGGTGTACCGCCGCATGACGTGGAAGAGCGGGACGACGTAACCAAACTCGTAGTCATGGAGTGCAAGCGTGAGCTGGAAGAGCTGGAAGAGAAAGACGGCGATAAAGGCGGCGACGTAGATGCTGACAATGGTGAGGAGTGCGGAGACAAGGTGCGTCGTCACTCGCGCCGACGCAAACATGAGCGCCGAGAAGAGCGTGACCTCGGACATGAGCACCACCGGAAAGTACTTGCGGAACCGGGCGTTGGCCTCGGCCGAAAGACCCTTGATCTCGACCTTGCGCGCAATGAGGATCCGCAGGCCGATGGAGAAGATGAACAGCGCAAGGAGCATGCATGCGATGAAAAAGATGGTGGCAAACGACTCGCCCTCGACATGCGAGTCCAGCGGCGAGGTACAGAGGAGACCGCCGATGATGAGTGCGTAAGCCACATAGTCCAGGCGTGAGAGGTCCGTATCGGGGAGAAAGAGTGCCTCCAAGACAACCGTTAGCGCCAGTGACGACATCTGCGCCACTGATGACCATGACAGGCCCTCGTACTGGGCAGGCACAACCTCCAAGATCTTCCCCACTGCAAACAGCAGCAGTCCAAGATACCATCCCACGTAGTTGTACAGGTGCTTGGGTCTCCTCGACGTCTCCCTGGTCTCGATCCACCACAACGTGTGTTTGAAGATGAACAGTGCGAGGGTGAAGCAAAAGCTGTGGAAACAGAGATGATGACTGGGTGTGAGTGTGGGAGTGGGAGGGGGGGGGGGTGACTTCCAGGGTTGCGCAACGTTTGTTCCCGAGAGCGCGAGCCATGAGGGGGGGGGGTTCAAAGCCATGAGGAGGCTATGGGTATGGGTATGGGTATGGGTATGGGTATGGATACATCAAGGGGATGAGTGGTATTGGATTGGTGTGGTGTACATACCCCCCGAGAACAGACATGACAATGAGCCATGGGTTGACCGCCATCTCGCTCCTTGGAGGAGACGGGTGTGGTAGGGTGGTGGGTTGGCTGGTGGAGGAGGTGGGGAAGGGGGAGGGAGGGGAGGGGGATTGACTGCCTGTTCTGATTTGAATTTGACTTGACTGCTCACGGCTGGCTTTTGCGGCGGGACGGGACGGAGAACAACGCGACAAGGCGGATAGACGGACAGAGAGAGAGAGAGAGAGAGAGAGAGAGAGAGAGAGAGAGAGAGAGACAAGGCGATTAGAGGGCTTGGTCATGGAAGATATTCAGGCCAAGCAAGGTCAAAAGAAGGGGAGGCTGGAGGAGTTGCCTATGGAGTTGGTGCAGCGGGTGGCCGAGTATCTGCCACTGCCGTCGTTGCTCGCGCTATCGCTCTCGTCACGCGGCCTCCACGCCCAGCTGCTTGGCGATCCGGTGCTTGTCATGGTGGCCGCGGCGAGGCAGCTGGGACTCGAGGGATGCATGCATAGAAGGATGTGGCGGGCAGCAGGCAAAGCGATGCGAATAGCGTGCTCCGCAGGGGGGACGGACACCATTGATGTGGAAGCCACTGCCGAGCGGTTGCTCCTTGCGCGCCCCGAGACCGGCGCTGCAGATGAGCTGGCATGGTGGGATCTGGTCCTTCAACTCGACAGTCTCGACGTGATTTTTACTCCAATGCGGTTCGGCAGTCGGGTGTGGATCTTCCATGACTATGGCCCCTGCTCGATGGTGACCTTGGCGGTTGCACACGGCATGATTCCGCTGGCGACAGTCATGTACAACCGGGCCAGCAAGCCACTGGCCGGGTTGAATACCTGCCTCGCGTGCGCGGCTGCCGGCGGACATGCTGACTTTGCCCGCCGACTTGTGGCTGATGGCGCAGCCCTTGATGGCCTTGAAGGCATTGCTCTGCGACGGGCGGTGGTGACCAAGTGTGTCGCCGGCGTGGCGCTGCTCTTGGACGAGTACGGAGTGAGCCCGGCGCTCGACAACAACTTTGCCGTTGTCCGCGCAGCATCGAGTGGATGTGTGGAGATGGTCGAGGTGCTAGCTGCTCATGCGGACACCGATGTGGCTGCGCGCGGTAACGCCGCGGTATGTTCGGCGGCGCGACATGGCAATCTTGCACTTCTCCGCTCACTGCTGCAGCATCCGGCCGTCGATCCAACAGTGTCTGGTGACTTGCCACTCCGTGACGGGTGCGCCGGTGGCCACCTCGAGGTCGTCAAGTTCCTGCTTGCTCACCCGTTGGTCAACCCGTCAAACGTCGCACTCGGCCGTGCGCTCTGCTGCGCCGCAGACGGCGGGCATGCTGACGTACTGGCGCTCCTCCTCGACGAGACCGGGGTTGATCCGACCATTGCTGACGACGAGCCAATTGTGCGCGCCATTCGATCCGGGCATGCCGATGCGGTAGCGCAGCTCCTGAAGTCACCGGCAGTCGATCCCATGTCTCGCGGCGGCGCGGCGCTGGTTGCGCCGCAAAAGCCGGTCATGTCCAAGCGCTCAGGGTTCTCCTAGCGGACAAACGAGTCGATCCCAACTACTGCACGGGCGTCATGCTCAAGTCAAGCGTGTTTGCAGGTTGCACCGAGGTTGTTCAACTCTTGATTGCCGACCCTCGCGTTGATCCGACGGTCGGGAACAACATCTGCGTCCGCTTGGCTTGTGAGTATGGCCATACCACCATCGTCGAGCAGCTGCTGGCCATCGAAGCTGTCGACCCGATGCCGACCTCCTGGTTCGACTGGACCACCATGCATCGATCGGCCGACATTGTCCGCCTCCTTCTCCACCATCCCAAGGTCGACCTCAGCTTCCACGACGGATACACGCTCCGATGGGCCGCTGAACACGGCCACGCCGACCTGGTCGCCGACATCCTGACAGCCGGTCTCGACGCTGACATCAACGATGGCGCCGCCCGAGAGGCAGCTGCCGCCAACGGTCACGCCAACATTGTTGCTCTCCTCGGATGCAAATGAGGGCATACCGTCCAACGGGCCCCACGCACTCGGCGATTATGTTTCTCCGCAAGCAAACGTTGCGTGAGCTTGCCCGGCGCAACCTGCCAGGCAGCCAGCTGTGGCACCTTAGGCGCGACAGAGCTGCAGTTACGGCCGCGGACAGACGAGGACGGCCTGTTGGCGTGTGCATCGGCCTGTTGGCGTGTGCGTTGGCCTGGGTGAGGCCAGCATGGGTAGCGTTGTCTGAGCGCTATTGTTCTCCACCAATGTTGATGCGGTGCGGATGGGTAAATAGTTGCGAAAGCTGCCAACTTCGGCCGCGCCACCTCGCCGCCGCACCACTTGTCGCAGCAGCTATGAAGGTTTACTCTCTGGTTGTTTCAGTGGTTGTCGTCCTCGTCCTGGCTACGTGTGCGCAGTGTGGGACGGTGACGGTGGCGCAGCAGGCGCTGGCAATCGCCGATGTGGAGGCACTTATTGCCGCGCAGCCTGCGCGGACAGCCGAGCTGGTGCGACTTGGCTTTCACGACTCGGTCGGCGTCTCGCCGAACCATGTCTCGGACGGGTGTATCAACCTGGAGAACGCGGACAACAAGGGCCTGATCAACATTGTGGGCGCGATGGAGAACCTCTACGTCAACCGGCAGTCCAAGCTCGAGTATGGACAGATGTCGCGGGCTGACTTTTGGGCGCTCGGCGGCATTGTGGCCGCCCGGGTTGGCGCGGCCAACTCGGCGGCTTGCACGGCTGGCGTCTGTGTCCCGCCCATGCCGCTCACCTATGGCCGCAAGGACTGCGCGACGTCGCCCAAGACGGCAGCAGCCGGCTCGTTCCCCAACGCCCAGGGCGGCATGTCGACGGTCATGAACCTCTTCCGCAACGAGATGGGCTTCACCGACCGCGAGGTCGTCGCCCTCATGGGCGCACACTCGCTCGGCGCCGCCGAGGCGGCCGACTCGGGCGGCTTTACAGGGCCTTGGACTCGCCAGCCTAACACGCTCGACAACGAGTTCTACAAGGAGATGGTCAACTCGGCCTGGCGCCAGAACGCCCGCGCGGTCCCGGGCGCCAGCCCGGTTCACCAGTGGGACAGCGGTGCAGGTGGCCGCCCTGTTATGATGCTCAACACTGACATGTGCCTCCACCGCCAGATTGCGCCCAACACCGCAGGCGTCTCGTCGTGCGCTGCCGATCCCAACGCGTGTCCTGTCGCCGTCACCGACCGTGGTGTCAACACCACTGTCATTGTCGCCGAGTACGCCGCGAACAACACCCGCTGGGCCCTCGACTTTGGCCCGGTCTACTACAAGCTCGTCTCGATGAACACGCCCGGCCTGGTGAGTGCCGGCGAGGAGGTCCCGAACACGGTCGAGCCGACAACGGCCTCGGCCGCTGCTGGTCTTGTGCCGTCGGCCATGGTCGCAGTGCTTGTTGTCGTCGCCTCGATGGTTGTCTCCCTGGCATGAGCAGGCCTACATGCGCCAACGCGACAGACGCCTTTTATCTCGAGACAGCAGCAATGCGGGCAAGGCGCTCCTCGGTTGCAGCGGGGAACTCTTCGTAAAACAGTCGGTCGTTGGCGTCGATCTGGGCCCTCAGCTGCTCCAGCTGAGCAGCGAGTGAGTCCTTCATGGCGTGCTCGAGCTTGTCAAGCGCCACCTCCTGGGCGCGCTCGGCGACGCGGCGGTTGTACGACTCAATCTTGACCTGCTCCTTGACCATGGCCATCTGCTCGGCGTGATAGCGAGCGAGGTTCGACTTGCGCTCGTTGAGGATGGCAGCGGCCTCGCGCTGCTCCTCACGAATGGCGCGCTGCTCTTCGCGAAGCCGGGTGCGCTGTAGCGCAAGGCACTTGTCAAACAGCTTGCGGTACATGACCTCTTCGTTGTCGCGTCGGCGAAGCGCGCGCGACTCGATGGCACGCATCTCTTCCGAGGCGTGCTTGCGGAGAACCGCCCGCTTGCGCCGCCGCTCGTAGGCCGTGCGCCGGACAGCGGCCTTGGCCTTGGCGGTGCGCCGCTTGGCCCGCTGTTGTTTCTCCACCCGCGCCTCCTTCTCCAGCAGCTTGTAGTACGCCTGTTGGCGCGCAATCATGTCCTCCAGACCAATGTTTCGGTTGTACTTCGCCGTGTTGGTCTTGGCCAGCCGCTCCCACTGAGCCACCTGCTGCTTCATAAAGTGCTTGGAGAGCCGCGGGCCCACGCCGAGCGCCTGTAGCAGCTCGGGCGAGATGACCATGTCTGCATCGTCGGCGAGCGCGTCAGCACCCGCCAGGCCTGCGTGCTGGCGTGCGCCCACGGCGGACGCCAGCTTTCCAGCGCCCGACAGCTCGTCCCGGCGCGCTGCCTTGCGTGGCGACTTGCGGACCCGTTGTTTGGACGACCGCACCCGGCGCGGCTTGCCGTCCAGCGCCGCAGCCTCGAGCTTGCGCAGTGCGCCCTCGCCCTGCGACTTGATGAGGAAGGCCTCAAACTGGCGGAGCGTGTGCGCTCGCTGCTGCGCAGCCTCGGCGGCGTCGATGGCTGCCGCTGTTGCGTCGCGTGATGCAGCGATTGCAAGCTCGTCGTGCGCAGCAACGTCAGCCTGAATCGACGGGTGAATTGGCCCGCCACGCGCAATCGGCTTCTCCGGCTCTACGCTGTCGAGCAGCGGGCCAAGCTCCGAGCTCGTCGCTGACTGCTCCTGCAGTGACTCGGCTGCGGCCAGAATGTCCCACAGTGAGGCGGTAATGTCTGCCGTCTTGCCGACTGCGCCAACCTCGCATCGTGCAAGCGCTTCCACGCTCAGCTGGTTCAGCGGCAGGTCGACTGCTTTGCGGAGAATGCCGATGACGATGTTGGCGTTGGCCTCGGCGTCTGCCATCGTCGCCGGCGCCCTCACCAGGCCAGGCAGAGGAACTGCCAGCATGGCCTCTAGAAAGGTGGCAAAAAGAAGAGGTGTGCCCTGATTGGACGATGTCACCGAAGCCGGCATACCTGCCCGCTGGCAGAGCTTGTTGAGCAGTGCCACGACCTCATCCTCTGCAAGACGACGGCCACCAGCCGACCGAGCATCCATTCCCAGAACCCAATTCCGACCATCATCCATTCCCGATGTGAGTGACAGTCGATGTGGGCATGACTACATCCGTGGCCTCCATATCAGGGTGTGTGGTGGTGTGTGTGCGTGTGTGGTGGTGTTCGGTGACAGAGTCCGTTGCAAACTGAATTGAAAGTTTTGTGTCGTCGCAAGGTGACAACGAAGGGGATGGGCTCGGGGCTGAGGGGGTGGAGCAAGGGCGTACCTGTGGATGGAGGCGAGTCGGCCATGGGGTACAAATGGGACACGTGTGCCGTGTGTCTCGATGTGGGGTGGTGGGTTGGATGGGTGGGGTGCGTCAAGTGGCTGACGGTGGAGCCTGTGAGTCGTTTGGGGAAGGAGAGGGGGGACACGTTGGCTGGCGACGGTCTGCGACTGTTGGCGTTCTGCAGAGAAAGTGGGATCAGGGTGCCTTTTCTGGGATCTCTGGGATCACCGGTACCTGTATGTAGTGATGATGCTACAAGTGGCGATGGTAAGTACAGCCTGCGGGATTTGTGGGGCACAGCTACGGCGGCGACGGCTGGTGCGGAAAGGCGTTGAGGAAGCGGGCGTGAGAGGCGGCGTGATCGCGACCAAAGTCAGAGTCTGCGGCATGCGCACCCCAGTTGGGGACCGAGCCGTCGGTATCGGTAAGGCCAAACTCGGTGGCAAGGCCCCACGAGGCAAAGACTCGCCCGTTTCGCGCCGCCTTGGCGTCGGCGTCGAGGGCGGCGAGGGCGGCGATGCCACGGCCGACAAAGATGGGCGTCTCCGAGTGGGCAAAGTGCGGATCGGTGGCAATGGCATCGCGCCAGGTCTCGCACGTCACACCAAAGTGCTTGAGAACGGCCTCAGAGCGGAGGAATCCAGGCGTGACCGCCACAGCACAGATGCTCGACTCACGCAGCGATTCGGCGGTGGCAAAGGCGAGGCGGATGACTGCATTTTTGACGAGATCGTAGAAAAGAGCCCCGCGAAAGAAGCCACCGGCGCCGTCCGTCACCTCGACCACCAGCGGGTCGGTGCCGAGCCGGAGGAGAGGAAGCATGGCCTTGGTGGTGATGATGTGCGAGACGATGGCTTGGTCGAGCATGGCCCGGCCCTTGCCAACGTCCAGTGCATCGATGGCTGTGCCCCACTGGGCCTTATTGTCGCCGCCCCAAACGCAGTTGACCAGTAGATCGAGGTGGCCCTTCTCCTTGGTGATCCTGGCCACCAGCTCCGCCACCGCGTCCTCATCCTGGTGGTCGACCACCGCAGCCAGTCCACAACCTCCCGCAGCCGTCACCATCTCTGCCGTCTCCTCGATGGTCTCGCTCTTGCCACCGCCATCCTCTCCTTGGCTCGCCTTGCTTCGCGATGAGCGACCCGAGCAGTAGACGCACCACCCAGCCTCTCCCAACGCCAGGGCAATACCTCTTCCTCCTCCACGAGTCGCCCCAGCCACCAACGCCACCCTCGTTTTCTCGCTCGCGTCGGCCATCACCTTGGACAAGCGAGCCGAGCTTGAGCTACTTGGCTGCTCCAGAAGCGTAGCCGTCTGCTGTGGTCAGCTGGCAAAGTCAACTGTTAGAGACGGGTGCAGAAGACGATATCTGTGGCTGTCTGTGGTGACTGTTCGCTCACACGACATCGCTGCCTGTCACCACTGGCCCGACACGACGACGACGACGATGACGACGATCATGACTACGATTACGACGATTACGACGATTACCACCTCGACAACCACAACCACACAGCTACAGCCACCCACCCATAGCCACCCATAGCCACCCACTTACACTCACTCACTCACATTGCAACTTTGGCCAACGTCCACCTCCTGGTCATGACCACCCCTGCTGCCCTGTTCCGGGCGTGGCTGGTTGTGGTGGCTGCCGACGCGAACCAGAGCGCCACTCTAGAGCGGGCTACCGTCTTTGACGCCTTTGCCAGCTATGCTGCTGCTCATGGCTACGATGACTTGCCAGTGGCGGTGGCAGGAAGAGTCATTCGAGCTGCCTTTCCTCGTGTCGGTACTCGCCGTCTTGGCGCACGGGGCAAGTCCAAGCATCACTACACAGGCATCGCCTGGCGCGATGGCTTCCCCGCAGCATCCGACCTCCCACCACCCGATGATCTTCTCGACATGTGCCGCAAGACCGCATCTCATGCACCAGCTCCTCCAGCTGCTCATGCTGATCGGGTGGTGGACACTGGCGGCTCGTCCTGGTTCCCGGAGCTGGTCGCCGCCGCTGCCGATGTCGAGGCTGGCGAGGCCAGCCTTGTTGACGCCATCGTGACCGTCCGCACCTCGGGCCAGCTCGGTGGTCTTGCCGCTATAATCGAGGCCGAGCTCCGCCGGCGGAACGAGATGTGGGCGAGTCTTGCGCCGGGAGCTGACGTCGCCGAGGCCATGCAGGCCGCAGAGGAGCGGGTCCTGGCCAAGCTGCTGAGCGCGCTCATACCCGACGTGACCGACCCGGAGCTGGCGACGGCGTTGGCCGTCCTTGGCCCGGCTGTCGACGCCATCACCGCCGCCATGCGCGCCGCCACTCTACCAGCAAGCGGCTCGTCATCGTCAGATCCAGTCGCCGGCTTTGACGCTGCCGCCCGCCGCCAGATCGCGCTCGTCACCCAGGCTGCTACCGTGGCCACCACCATCGCCGACGAGCCGCTCATGGCCCGGCTCGACGCTCTCCTGACGGCCGTCGACTGGGCACAGATCTCGCAGATGTGCATGTGGTGCCTTGCCATGCCGGATACCGCCGTCCGGGCTTTTGCCACCGCCACTGTCGACCTCGTTGCGCAGCGCGCCCCGCTTGCGGCCTGGGCCGAGACCACTGCCGAGTTTGTCGGCTCTATCGGGCCTGTCAACTTTACCGACGCCTCTCGCCGCTTTGTCTCGTCATGGGTCTTCTTCACCGACTCGGTCATCCGCGAGGCGTCGCTGCTTCCGGACGCGGCTCGCGAGGCTGATGCCGTCAACGCACTCGCGGCTCTCCTTCGCCTCGCCACCGAGTACGTCCTGTATGCCATCGAGTACCGCAGTGCGATGGAGGCCCGGTCCGAGTCGCAGAAGCGGCCACGCGGCGTCAGCAGCAACGCCAGCAGCGACAGCGACAGTGATGACAAGACCGAGGACGACAAAGGCGGAGCTGCTTACAACAGCGTGCCGAACGACAACAGCGAGCCGCTGCCGCCACCATCGAGCAAGCGTGCTCGCCGCGTCCACCAGAGCAACGGCAGCCAGAGCCGCGATAGCTATGGCAGCGACGATGACCACCAGCAAGAGCGAGCTAAGCGCGCTAGACACCATTGATGGCCCACAGACTCAGACTGAGACTTTGCGCGAGTCGCAGTGGCATATCAGGTGGGGCGAGCTCGAGCTCGAGGCCACCACCGTTGCGGCCAAACCTGCCACCGCCTCGCTACTGAGACGGAACCGATCTGGCGCCTCGGCGCTTGGCATTGTACACTCGGGCCTTGACCTTGGAGTTAACATGAAGCGCATCAATAGCATGCGGGGGGAGGACCCGAATGCGAGGCCCTGCGAGGTCCTGCGCAGCGGCAGTGATGACAAGCGCGATCTCGTGCATGAGCTCGCGCGATGCAGCGGTGGCCTCAGGCGGCTCGGAGAGCGCGGGGTGGAGGGCGAGGTTGAGGCGCATGCCCGACATGTGAGTGGCCTCAGCATCAGGTGCAACCTGGTGCATGAGCAGGCCAAAGTCGAGCGTCTGCTGTTTTTCCAGCTCACAGCTCGGCATGTAGCGGTGCATGTACTCGAGATCAAGCTCGGGCGAGGCGTAGACCGCGTGCAGCGTGCCGTAGAGGAGCTCCAAGACCGGGACGGGCGGAAAGGCAGGAAACGAGACCGGCGCCTCGGCGAGATGAACTGCACCGCTCAGCGCCGTCTGGGCGGTGAGGAGGAGGAAGTCGAGCGAGGGGTCGAGAACGTGCTGGGCGGTGACGGCGGCTCGGATGGCATCTAGCGCCTCGCTGACGGTCACCACTTGGTCGATGCGCTCGACGGCGACGCTTGGCCCGGAAAAGTGGTGAGCATCAGCCTTGGTCGAGAGGAGCGAGAACCTGGCCACCATTGACCGCGCGAACGCAACCTCGTCGTCGTGGTCCGGCGCCATGCCGCCAAAGTGCGACGCCGTGGCCAGCTCAAACGCATCGATGAAAGCTTCCAATACACCCGAGAGCGAGAGGCGGAGAGGCACGCTTGCAAAGTCGTCGAGCCCTGGCAGCCCCTCCAGCGCGGCGACGGTCCGCTGGAGCAACGGAAGCAGCGTTGTTGCCGGGAGGACCTTGGGCAAATTGATGTAGACGGGTACATCGAGGTGGAAAAGGGCGCTGAGAATGGCATCCCAGCCCGAAAAACACCATCGTGCGGATAGCCGCCGCCAGGCGGGCACGGACGCAGCGGGTCGAGCTGTGCAGCCGCGAGCGGCGAGATGGCAGCCACAACCTGGACCATCAGCTGGTAGGCGGTCAGCCGCGGGAGACCGGCAGCGTTGACATGGGCTGTTTCGGCCTCGGGCTTGAGCGCGAGGTCGTCGACCAACGAGGCCAGGACCTCGAGGTTTGAAGCCCAGAGGCCAGGCACACCCAGGTTGATGGTCGACGGCTGGACAGGAAGAAAGTGCTGGCCCGACGGTGTTCGCTGGCCGCCGGCCCGCGCATGGGCTTTGTCGAACGAGCTCAGCAGCGCCGGTCCGATCGAGCACGCCAAGAGCAGGCCCCACGGCGGCGTCGGAAGTGGCGGATCAAGGCCCGATTCGAACGCGAGCGGACCAAAGGTGCAGCCGTCGAGCGAGGCCAATGGAATGCGGGTGAGCCATGGTGCAGGGCCCGAGCTGCTGCTGCCGTCAGCGGCAACAGAGTAGATGGCGCGATCAGTGACAACAAGCACGACATCATCGAGGCGGCCGACCGAGTCAATGGTGGCGACGGGCCAAGCCTTGATGAGCCGCTCGCGCGGAAGTGGAGCATTGCCCATCGCCACGTCTAGATACCGCAGATGCGGCGCGAGCGTAAGCGCATCACCGGTGATCCGCGAGCCAGCCGGCGCACCCAGCGGATCAGCAAGCGGATAGAACCGACGGAGGCGCGCCACACCCAGCAGCTCGCGAACAAAGAACAAGAGTGGTACGTCATGGACTGGCGTGGCGGCAACTACCCGCTTGGCAGCGGCGACGGCGTGCGGCCGTGAGTACGGCCCGAGGACGTCGGCGAGGAGGCCCGGTAGGTCTGGGAGCCGGGCCGATGATGATGGCAATGCCTCCATGGTCACCCGTGCCGAGGCGACGACAAGCTGGTGGAGCGCGTCCAGGCACCGATCGGCAGTCTTGTGGGTGTATGGGTGGAGCGAGAGGAGGTCGACGACGGCTGAGACAAAAAGTCTGGCAGCATGGTCTGCGCTGCGTAGTGGGCCTCCAGGGGGAGCCAGGCGAGGAGGAGAGCCTTGGAGGCGGTGAGTGTGAGCTTGCCGGAGCGGGCCGACTCGACGACGACCCGAACGCCGCCTGCGTTGACGACCACCGACGATGGGATGTTGTAGATGGCAAGAGCACGAAGTCGGGACCCAAGCGCAGCGCGACGCGGACGAGAGGCCCGGCGAAGGACTGTGCCAAGGCCACGAGCGAGCAAAAGCAGAGGCGAGTGGCTGATACGGGCCGGGTCGAGATGGCGGGCTATCTTTTCCAGCCGCCGCCGCAGCATGTCAGGATAGCTGACCGAGGCGGCGACGATGAGAAGTTGTGGCGGTGGCTCGGAAAGCTGCTCAATTGAGTATGCGTCGACAGCCTCGCAGTCGAGGCCCGAGCTCTCGCTCGAGCTGACTCGAACAATCATTGGCGGAGGAACAAAGGCGTCGGCTGGATACGAGAGGACAATACTGGTCCACACCTGCTGTCCGTCGTGCTCAACGAGCCGAAACCGGACCGAACCGTCTGCTGTCTGTCCCTCGCATCCGCCAACTGCATCGGCCAGCGCCAGCTGGAGATCGAGCGTGCCGGCGGCGGTGGCGGAGGCCTCTGCAGCGAGGGTCTTGCGGCGGGCCACAAGGCGCTCGCGGGCGGCAGGCCATCGGCTGTGGCGTCGTCCGCCAGACACGGCTATATTGCCTCCAACATCGACATCGACGTCATCGAGGTCGGAGACGTCCACCGGTGCGTGGGCGGCGAGCGCAGTCGGGCAAACGAGAGTAAGCAAGAGGTGAGCAGGATCGACAGGCGCAGCATGGCGGAGGCGAACAAGGGCGAGATGGGAGTATGGCGGCGGCAGGGCGAGCTCAATCCAGGCGGGAGCAACTGCGCCATCTGCAGGCTCGGGCGCACGCGACGGAGCTGCCATTGTCAGCGACGGCGGGTACATCAGCGGCTCGCAGTGGGTGAGGGAGCAGAGGCGGGCCGAAGCGAGGAGGTCGTCGGGCGAGGGTGGCGGTGGTGGTTCGTCATGTAGCCCACGGTGGAGCAAGCAGCACTCTGCATGTGAGCTGCTCTCCATGCCCAATAGCAGTACGTGGGATGGTTTGTGTGGTTTGTGTGGTGTGGTGTGGTGTGGTGGTTCGTGTGTCGGAAGGGGGTGGTGGTGTGGTGGGTGAAGGGGGTGAGGGCGGCGCGATGGCACTGCCACATCGACCACACGCTGCACACCACACGCTGCACACCACACGCTGCACACCACACGCTGCACACCACTCCCATCTCTCTCTCTCTCTCTCTCTCTCTCTCTCACACACACACACACACACTCACACATACTCACCTCGCTCTCTGATACTCTTGCAATGCAACTGGGCTGGGCGAGAGCCGGCACTGCGGCGACTTGGGTGGCGGTGTGGCTGGTCGTCATGGTGGTTGTGGTTGTGACCGTGGCTGGAGATGGCATGCCGATGGCGACGGGGACCGAGTTCGGGGCAGAGGGTGAGACCGATGTGGCCATGGCAGAAGTGATGGCTGATGGTGATGGGCCGGGAGTCAACACCTCGGTCCATGCCTTCTACTACACGTGGTATGGAGACGAGGACCAGGCGTTCCACCACTGGGATCATCGGGTGCTGTGCCACTGGAACGAGGCGCTACGACACCACCATCCGTGCGGCCATCGCTTTGCTCCGCCTGACGTCGGCTCGCCGTACTATCCTGCACGCGGGCTGTACAGCTCGGGCGATGCTGCTGTTGTGACCGGCCACACCTCCGATGCAGGCAAGGCTGGCATCGGTGTCCTAGTCTACGGATGGACCGGGCAGGCGTCCAATCCGCGGGCCGTCGACGGTGAGGGAATCAACACGGACATCATTGTAGACGACGTGCTCCGCGCTGTTGAGACCTCACACGTTCCAGTCCAGATCGCTTTTCATTCCGAGCCGTACGAAGGGCGGAGCCCGGTCTCGTTTGCCGACGACGCCGAGTACCTCGCTGCCCACTACTTTCATTACGACTCCATCTATCGCATCGATGGCCGACCAGTTGTCTACGTGTACGACTCGTACCGATCGCCGGCCGTTGAGTGGGCGGACGTGCTGGGCAAAGGTGGCTCGCTGCGGGGGAGCGATGCCGACGTTTTTGCCTTTGGCCTCTGTCTCGATCGCGGCTGCGTGGCTGAACTTGCTGCGGGCGGCTTTGACGGCTTGTACACCTACTTTGGCTCGGACGGATTCAGCTACGGTTCGTCTGTCTCCGAGTGGCCGGAACTTGTCAACGAGGCCCATGCAGCCGGCCTGAAAGTCTCTCTCTCGGTTGGCCCGGGCTACGACGACACCCGGATCCGGCCGTGGAACAGCGCCACCCGCAAGGACCGCGACAACGGCAAGTACTACGTACGCATGTGGGAGGCGGCACTGGCTTCAGGCCCAGACTATGTCTCGATCACATCGTTCAATGAGTGGGGCGAGGGGACACAAATCGAGCCGGCCGTCGCACGCGAGACGACCGACTACACCTACGTCGGCTATGGCGACAGATACCTCGAGCTGACGGCTGAGTTTGTGGAGAGATGGAGCAGGCGCTGACCCAGTTCCCGGCACATCACCAACCCACGTACGTACAGTTGCTAGCGCACAAGCTCAGCTGCCAAGGCTGTATCTCCTCATGGGTCCCGCATGTAAAACAGCAGGTAGGCCGACGGACCGCCGACCCGTGTGGGCGAGATGGAGCTCACACGCGCGTCGTCAAAGAGGAACCAGCTGTCGGTGTCTGGCGACCGAGCGTACGCGGTGTAGTGACCACCGCCAAGACTGCCCATGTGGTTGGAGACGGCAAAGAGCGAGTAGGTGGCAGAGTGGCCCGACGACGGCGCCTCGGGTGCCAGGTACGAGCCGAGGTCGAGGCCGTCGAGCGGAAACGTGATGTTGTTGGTGAGCTTGGAGCGCCGGAACGTCGACGCTGAGAACCGCTTGAGGTGGAGAACCATGATAGCTGGGAGCCGAAAGAGGCCAAGCTCCTTGGTACTCTTGCGGTGCTTCTTGCACTTGGAGCAGTAGTACTTTTCATCGCCGTCGAGAACCTCGGCCTCAGTAAAGGCCTCCAGACACTGGCCGAGGGTGAACGACTCTGTCGACGACGAGAGTGCCGACGAGCCGTACGCTCCTCCGCCCCACCCGGTCCCGTACCGCCTGCTTTGCATCGATGTCCGTGGCGCCTGGTTCGTCACCGGAATCGGGAGCGAGATGTCAAGAAACGGATCAAAGGCTTGCGAGACTGCCGAGCACGACATGCACGTCACGGTCGAAATGAGCTGCCCGCGAAAGAGATCAGTAATGATTGAGTCGTCCCGCGAGACGTGGTAGTCCCAGATGAGCTGCGCCTTTTGCGCCACAGTCAGCCGCTCATCATCGTCGAGTTCGGCGTAAGGCTTGGTGCCACGAACCCGGTTGAGATCCTCGTGCAGGCCGTCGAGGAGGAATCGGAGGAACTCTTGCGAGTCTTGCTGCGAGAAGCCCATGAACCGCGGCGCAAAAGCTCCGACCTCGCGCTTGAACGACCGCGGTGCCACGCAGCTTGCTCGTTGCTGCCACATCTCCCGCAGCAACAGGCCAAACGCCACTGCGAGCTGGCCTTTGGTCTTGAACGCCGTTGTGTTGATTGCGCTCCCCACCTCGTCCGAGAGGAATAGGTTCCGCAGCGGACCGCAGTTGGAAAGACACTGCAGGATCGAGTTCATGAAGCACGTGTTGCCCAAGTTTGACAGCCCGACCTCGCCGCTGCCGCGCTCGCTTTCTCCCACTGCCTTGCTCAGAGCGCCGGGATCGGCCTCGTCCCGCCGCCGCTGACGATCGGCTCGCGACGACCGCGACGGACTCTCAGCAGCGTACCACGGCGTGCCTGATGTACGCCCCATACCTCGATCAAGAGCATAGCCGGCGCCCGTCCCGATGCCAGCGCTCGACGAGAATCGAGAGCTCGACCTAGAGCTTCGCCCGCCGGCTGCCACTGCTGACGGCGGCGGCGCGTACCCACGGGCATACGTCGGTGATGTCTCCACTGACGTCAGCACCGGCGCAGTCGACCGTCTCGTTGTTGCTGACGTTGTCATCCGCTGCCTGCTCCGGTCTTGGGCGGTGAATGACGAATGTGATGATGTTGAGCCGTGTCTGTACGGGGCCGAGGTGCGTGCCGCCGATGCCGTCGACGCCGTCGACGCCATCGACACATGCGACGAGAGAGAGCCACCTACATGCTCCCTCCGGCGCCTCCGCTCCGGGTGAATGCTACGTCCGCCTCTCATGTGGCTGTAGGTCGATGCAGGCGACATCGACGGCCGCGGCTGTGGTGGTGTTCCGTGGACCAGCCTAGGCCGTCTGTGCCCAGCCGAGTAGCGAGTGTGTGACATCAACAACTGCGGGCGTAAAGGCGGATTCAAGGCGTTACCCGCCAGAAAGTGTGTGAGAGTGCAAAGAACAAAAGCGTCGACGAGGTATGTCTACGTTGCGGACTCGGTGGCCGTCGCAACCAGAGCGCGGTGTGCCCGAATGAACTCGCTTCCTGTCGGTCTCACCGGAAGGCGCCAAAGTGGGGCCGAACCATCGAACAAACGCCCACCGAACGAATGAACAGGTTGCGGATGACCGCCCGGCAGGACCGACAGCACTTTGTTCGTTCGCCACCGACGTTGGCCACTGACGACAGCAGAGTGTGGGGCGGTGGTAGTGGCAGCGGTACGGCGGCAGCAACGATAGCGCTAGTCACCCCTCTTCCTCCTTCACCACCGTCCCACTTTTTGTTTGTACCTCCCGTCTGTACCTCCCGTTTTCACCTCCCTCCCCCGCCTCACTTCTTCATGTCGCAGCAGTCCAAGGCGCCGGACCGCATCCGCATGTCTGCCGCGGCACGTTACGTGGCTACCACCAACGATCTCGAGTCGGACTTGCTGGTCTCGGCACGGCGTGGGGATGTACTGACGCCGTCGATGGTACTCAAGTCGGATGCGTACCCAGGATCACGGGCCTGGGGCCTCACACCTCGAGTCTCTGGCGCGCCCAACTTCCGGCGCGCCTATCAGTTTCCTCTCTTTGGCGTGGCCCAGCCGACGGCGGCAGGCATGCGCGCAGTGCTGCGGCTTGCCGCCGCCCGCTCGGGCATCATTCACTGGGTCAATCTCCGTGAGGAGGCCATGATATACCTCAACATGACGCCGTATGTCCTCCGCTCCGCCGACGATCCGCTCGCCAACCTACAGAATCTCCGCGGAATCTCGGCCGAGCGGCTGGACGCTCTCGAAGCCAAGCTCAAGGCCGATGTTGTGGCCGAAGCCCGTCGCTACGGCTCGATGATTCTTGTTCACAAGGAAGTAGAGCCTGGAAGGGTGCTTGCCATGTGGGAGCACGTCGAGCTGCCGTCGCCCGATGCCGACGTGCTGGGCGCCGTCACCGGGCCGACCTCCATCCTTACCTCGGCCGAATTTGTTGCCGTCGTCCTCGCGCAGGTTCCAGGCATCTCACTCTCATACCATCGCATTCCGCTGCCACCGATGGCAGTGCCCGACTTTGCGGTCTTTGATGCCCTCGCTCGCGTCATCGAAGCCGCATCCGACGCGCCCGGTGCCGCCCAGGCCTTGGTCTTCAACTGTCAGTCGGGCCGTGGACGGACCACGTTTTCGATGGCGCTGGCCAAGGTCATTCTCAAGCTCCGTGCTGGCGTTGGCCTTGCCACCCCGGTCGAGATGACGCCCAAGTCGTCGTACGCACCCGAGCTTGCCTCGTTTGGCGCCCTCGGTGACTCGCCACCAGGCACGCCATCACTTGCGTCGCGGCTCAAGACCTCGGTCTCGCTGACCGGCGGCATGGCCGCGCTTGCGGTTGGCCCGTGTTCGCCGACCGCGGCCGGCGAGCAAGGCGAAGACCTGGCCTTTGGCGCCGTCCCGAAGCGGCTTCTCGGTGCTGGCCTCGTTCGCTCGCCGTCGCTCGACTCGGCGCTTCCAGAGTCCACCCACCCGGTCGCGGTCCCGCACGACCGCATTTTCGGGCGTGTTGTTGAGCAGCAGGCCGGTAACTATCGAGTTGTCCTTGCGCTGGTCCGTGCACTGGCGATCGGTGCGCGCGCCAAGACCTTTGTCGACGATGTCGTTGACACCACGGCAGAGCTCGTCAACATCCGTGAAGCCGTGCTCGTGTACAAGGCCTCGTCGCCGCCTGACCTTGAGCACTCGCTTCTCTTTCTCCGCCGCTATGTCATGCTCATTGCGTTCTCGGCTTACTACATGGAGTTGGTCGAGACGCTCTCGGCTGGTGGCACCTTTCCGCGCCAGATCTCGTTTGCCGACTGGATCAACGAGCACCCCGAGGTCCGGCATGTCTACTCGTCGCTCGACACCGACTCGGTGGCAGCGTTTTTCGTGCCGGCTGACGACCTCGACGCAGACTCGCGGGCACTGGCTGCGTCACTGGAGGCTGGTTCCGAGGTCGATCCTAAGCTCGCCCGCTCGCTCGTCGCGGGGCGCTCGGGTTCAGTTCTCTCGGCGTACTCGATCCTGCGCCAGGACGTGGTTGACGTGGGCGTGACAGCGGCCAGGCCAGGTGCGCCACCGCTTAATGTCGATGCCAACTACCGCCCGCTCCTCGCAGACGGCGAGGGGCGGGTCGGCAGGAGCTCGTTCCAGATCCACGGCTGCGCACAGACGTCACAGCCGACGCTCCGGTCGTTGCTGCGGTCAGTGCTGGTGGCGACGCACGCGGGGCGGATCAATGTTGTCAACGTCCGCATGGAGCCGTTTGTTTACATCTCGGGCGTGCCTTTTGCGCTGCGCTCGTTTGACGCACCGCGGCAGGTGCTCATGGAGATGCGCGGCATCTCGGCTGAGCGCCTTCTCGAGGTTGAGGCGCGACTCAAGGCCGATGTGGCCGATGAGGCGGCCTCGCTCGGCAACAAGGTTCTGGTCCATCCGGGCGAGTCTGTGGCGCTGGCAGACCTGCTCCCTGACGGGACCTCTCTGGTCACGCCAGCAGAGGCCATGGCCCAGCTCCTCGCCGAGGGCTTCAAGCTCTCGTACGAGCGACTGCCGCTGCATGTTGGAACGCTAGCTGGCGAGGACGAGGAGGCACTCGCGTCACTCGAGGCCCAGGCGAAGCTCTCGGCGCTGTCGACGTCGACCATTGCGTCCGTTCTTGCGGGCCAGATCAACTACACAGCGAGGTCGTTTGACGACCTGGCCATCGAGGCCGTCGCTGCCCGCAACGCTGGTGAGCACCTGCTCTTGATTTCTGGCCACGGCGGAATGCGGACGGCGGTATGCATGGCAGTGGCTGGTCTTGCGGCAGGCATCGAACCTGTTGAGCTTGTGCGGCCCCCGGTGGCCAAGGGGGCGCCGCAGCCCAAGTTTGCCAACCCGCAACTGGTGAAAGAGCTTGTGCGGCTGCTGCCGCATGGAAATGCAGCACTCGAGCGTGCTGAAGAGTTCTTTGCCGCCGCCGCCGGTCGGTCGCTGCGGTCGATCATGTGGTCGTTCCTCGACGAGCTGTCGGAAGGAGACGACGAGGATAACACCGCCACGCTGCTGAGGTTCAAGGCACGTTACTCGATGGACTTGTACCTCAACCTTATCTGCTTTACCGAGTATGCCGCCTTTTCGGGCACCCGAGAGCGCACCTCGTTTGCTGGATTTCTCAACTCTTTGCCCGAGGTGAGTGGTCTGTTGTCTGCGCTGTGGAGCTCGGCGCGGCGTGAGGGCGACGACGTGCTCTTCTCACGAAGCGACTTTGAAAACCGTGCCAAGGTCGTGCCGAGCTGCCGGACCGGCGTGGTCTCGTCGATGGACGACCACGCCGGGGTGGTGGACGCTCGTGGCGGCACTGTGCTTGCCGGCGGCATGATCATGAAGGCCGACCATTTTCCGGGTTGCCAGAAGCAGCACATTGAGCTCAAGCTGACTGGCGCGCCCAACTTTCGGCATGTGGACGCCCGGTACCCGATCTACGGCGTGGGCATGCCGACCGGCGCGGCGCTAGTTGAGGTCCTCTTGAGGGTGGTGGGTGAGGCCGGTGCCTCTGCGCGGGTCCATTGGGTTTGCCTCCGCGAAGAGCCTGTCCTCTTCCTCGCTGCCAAGCCGTTTGTTCTCCGCGAAGCCGGTAACCCGTTCCGCAACCTGCAGTCGCGTGGCATTGACGAGGCCCGACTCGAGGCGCTCGAGCTGAGGCTCCTCGACGACGTCCGAGCTGAGGCCGAACTCTACGGTGCCCATGTCCTGGTCCACGGCGAGGACGAGACCGGCGATCCGGAGCTCATGGGCATGCTTCTCTCACACTGGGAGGCCGTCGAGGGCCCACACACCATCGCCACCTACCGTGACCTGTTTGCGTCGCTCGAAGAGTTCTCAGTTGACTTTTTTCGCGTCCCGGTCACCGACGAAAAGGCCTTCCTAGCCTCGGACCTGGAGCGGGTGGCAGGCATCGTCGCCGACGCCTGGGGCTGCGACGGACTGCCGGAGACCATCCCGGCCGACCGCGACGCGCTCCGGTTCGTGTGCCAGTGCCAGATGGGCCAGGGCCGGACGACCCAAGGTACCGTTGTCTGCCACATGGTCATCCGCGCGCTCGCGGGTGAAGCCGACGCTGCGCATTTGGATGCGGCTTCGGGCGACGAGTCGGACGAAGATGACAGGTCTAGGCACAACCTCGCCCAGCCGCTCCGCCCGCTTCGGCGCCACTCGTCGGTCGAAGCTATGCGCGCCGGCGAGTACGCCACAGTCCTCGACTTGGTCCGGGTCCTCGGTCCGGGTTGGGCTGCCAAGGATTTCGTCGACACCTCGATCGACGCCTGTGACCTGGTCCTCAATCTGCGGACCTCTATCCACGACGTCTACCTCCTCTCAGAGACCAACCCGCGCTACGTGGGCAAGACGCTTGACTTTCTCGAGCGCTACTGCGTCTTTGTCGTCTTTGCTGCCTACCTTCTCGAAGCTGGCGCTACCTTTTGGCACGGGCCCGACTCCCAGCCGTTCACCCGTTGGCTGGCTGACCGACCCGAGGTCGTGGCGCTCCTCCAGAACCCGCGCCTCTAGCCATGGGCCTCGTACAGAGCCTTGCTTGTGTGTGACCATCCGCAAAACAAGAACCCCATCGTTTTGCCGTGAATGAATCGCCTTCTTCGGCCTCGGTACAAAATTTGTGCAGCTCGGACCGCGCCTGACACCCGCTCACATGCAGCGGGCGTCGTCGGGCGGTGCAACGGTAGCGGTCGCCGTCAGCGACGACAACCACCTCGCTCACGCCTTTGGCACAGGTGTTACTGTACCCACAGAGAGCAGCACGAGGTGAGGCAGGGACCATGTCGCTGCCGATTGTGACCCACGACTCGTTGACCATAGCCCACTCGGGCGCGTATTCGGCGAGTCTTGGCGCGGTCGAGGGCGAGTATGAGACCAAGCTCTCGATGGCGTATCTGGAGCGCGACGCGACACAGATGCAGCTCAACGAGGCTCAGGGCATCCAGGCTACGTACTGTCAAACCATTGCCGAGCTGGAGCAGGCGCTTGAGGACGAACGCGCCGCGCACAGCGCCACCCGCGCCGAGCTCAACGTCGCTGTCGCCTCGCACAACGAAGAGGCAGCAGCAGCCCGCACGGCGCTCGGTACCATCGAAGAGCTTCGTGGCACGCTCCGCGCTCGCGATGCCGAGTTGGCCAACGCCCGCGAGTGGGAGATTGCCACCAATGCGCGCCTCGCTGAGCTCGAGGCCGACAAGCGTGCGTCTCGCTCCGCCGCCGGCCTGCTCGATGCTCGGAACACAGAGCTTCGCAAGGTAGCCGAGGAGCTGGCGAGTGCCAAGGCTGAGATCGAGAGCCTCCGTCGCAACTTGCATGAGGCGCGGAGTGACGCTGCTGCCGCAGACAAGGCCCAGCTCGAGCTAACGTACGAGGTCCGCGCCACCAATGACGAGCTCGACCGCACGCGGGACGAGCTTGCAGCGCTCCGTGATGAGCGTCAACGGCTCTCTAGCCAGCTCAACACGGTGCTGGCGGACCGCGGGGAAGTCGAGGATCAGCTCAATGCGTCTGCTCTTGAGCTCGGCGACGAGCGCTCGCTGGCTATGGCGCTGGAGAACAAGATCGCCGCCATGGCCGCCGAGCTCCAGGCCGCCCGCGACGATGCGCTTGCCGCCCACCAGCTGGCTCTCCGACTTGAACTTGACGTTCGAAACTCTGAAGCCGAGGCCGCTATTGCGGTTGAGGCGGCCGAGTCTGCGGCCGCGTCGCGGATTGCGGACATGGAGGATCGAAATGCTCACCTGGAGTCGGTGGCGCAGCAGGCCAAGCTCGAACTTGACATTACCAAAATTGCGCTCTCCAAGGCCGACATGGACCGCGTGCGGCTGATGGGCGACGTTGAGATGCTACCGGCTCTCCAGGCTTCGCTTGACGAAGCTGTGGCCCGACACGAGGAGCTTGCCCTCGAGCGCGACGCGCTCCACGAGCTCATGATTGTCAAGGTTGGAGTAGAAGAGCGACTGGAGGCTGCATCGACAGCACTTGTCGAGCTTCAAGAGTCAGCCAGAGCTGCGCTTGCCGAGCTTGACGAGACCAAGGCTGCGCTGAGCAACGAACGCGAGGCGAGAACCAAGCTCGAGGCTCAGCTGAGCGTGCTCGAGGCATCAAGCTCGGAACGGATTGCTGGCCTCGAGGCTGCCAACATCAAGCTTGACAAAGAGGCCTTGGCAGCCGGCAACCGAGTCCGGCAGCTGACCGACACACTGCAAGAGACGCACAGCAAGCTGGAGAAAGCGCTTGTTGATCTCAATATTCTGCAGAACCAGTATGATGAAGTGCGGACGCGCGACGACCGGACTGCGACAGCGCTCGCCACGGTGCGCGAACAGGCAGCTCAGGATGCCGTGGCCGTTGTCGAGCTCCGTGCCACTGTCGAGTACCTGCAGGAGCTGTGTGAGGATGCCGATGCTGCGTGTGCGTCGCAGGCTAATCTGGCGGCGGCGTACGAGGCTCAAGTCCGTGATCTGCTCGCTGCACTGGAAGGCGCTGAGGCGGCGGCCAAGGCTGCACACGATGCCATGGCGTCGTCGCGCGAGACGTATGCGGCCGAGAAAGAGGAGTTGCTTGAACGGCTGTCGTCGGCCGAGGCCTCTGTACGCGACCAAGTCGAGGCTGCCTACCGCGAGCTGGAGATCGAGCACGCCAAGGCGTTTGGCGCAGCGCGGCGCGGTATGGACGAGCTTGGCGCCGAGCTGCGTGAGACCCGGGCTGAGTTGGCAGCCACCAAGTCACGGGCTGAGGAGATGCAAGCGTCGCTGGTCAACACAGAGCGGTTTGTGACCCACTACGCCGAGCAGGCGCGAAACGCCACCGCCGAGCTCAGCTCGTCCAAGGCCGAGCTTGACACCGTGCTAGGGACCCGCTCCGAGCTTGCAGCCAAGGTTACAGCGCTCGAGGCTCAGCTGGCTGAGGCCTCCCGCGATGCTGCAGCCATGGCTGCCGAGGTTGATGCTCACTCGGCCGAGGCTGCAGCGCTCGCCGAGCGCGTTGCCGACTACGAGGCTCAGCTGCGGGAGTTGGACACGGTGGTGGAGGCGTCAATGATGGAAAAGGCACAGGCAGTCGGGTATGTCAACCAGCTACTGGAAGGCGAAGCTGCGACTGCTGAAGCTGTTGCCACGCTGGAAGCCCGTGTTGACGAGCTCACTGCCGAGCTTGCAACCGCAGGCCCTGCTCGTGTTGCCACCCTGGAGTCGGAGCTTGCGCAGATTCGCCATGCTCACGACACCCGCGGCGAGGAGCTTAGCAAGACCGAGGCGCTCTTGGCGTCGAGCCGGCTGCAGACTGACTCGCTCGCCGCTACGGTTGAGAACCTCAAGAACGAGGCAGCCGAGGCGGCTCGCGAAGCCAAGGCGCTGCGGGATTTGGAGAAAGAGCACGCGGTGACCGGATTCAAGCTCGAGACTATCTCGGCAGAGCTCAGCGCCGCAGTGGAGAGAGCCAATCGTGAGCAGGCCCGGGCAGATGCGGCGGTTCGACGCGTGACGGAGCTCGAGGCTGCGGTCGCACAGGCACGCGACGATGCCGACCGTGCGCGGCGCGCAGCTGATAGTGCTGAGTCGCGCCTAGCAGCTATGCCATCTCAGGCAGAACTGCATGATGCATCGCTGATGGGGGAGCGTCTCGCCGAGGCCCGCACCCGGGTCACCGAGCTGGAAACGCGCCTGGCTACGCTCCATGACTCGCAGATGTCGGCGTCTGCAGCGCGAACAGCTGCTGAAGCGCGTGCAGCCGAGTCGGCTTCAGCGGCAGCGGTCGAGCTGGCGGGTGCCCGCTCCGAGGCAGCTGCGGCGCAGCGTCGCGCTGAAGATACAGCGGCCGAGCTCGCACGGGCACAGGCTGAAGTTACTAGGCTGACCGGGATTGCGTCCAGACTGGAGGCATCGCTGGAACACGCGACTGCAGACGCGCAAGCTGCCAAGAAAACGGCTGCCGAGTTGACAGCCCGACTCGAAGCTACGCAGGACAAGTGCAAGGAAGCTGCCGAGGCAGCAGCCCAAGCCGAGACGCGGGCAGCGCTTGCCGAGCAGGAGACTGGAGTTGCGCGGCATGCGCTTGCATCAGCCCACGACGACTACATCGGCCTGAAAAAGACCATGGAGGGCGCAGAGGCAGCGGCCAAGGCTGCGCTTGCCGAGCTGCGCCGGAATACCGACCGTCAGCTCGCCGATGCTGAGCGGGCGTCTACGAAGCTGAGCGCCGAACTGGAGGCTGTTCGCAGCGAGATTGCCTCTCGCCGGGCAACCGAGGACACAGTGCGAACGCTCGAGGCCAAGCTTGTTTGCCTGCGTAAGGAGCTTGACTCTGTGCAGGCCGAAGCACTGGCGGCAAGTTCACGGGCGCATGCACTCGAGGAGGCCTGCGAGTCCCGGGCAAGCGAGCTCGCGCAGCTGCGCGGGGCCAATGAGCGGCTGGAAGACGAGGTAGCAAGCGCGCGGCGCAGTGCGCGGCAGCACGTTGCTGAGGCCGAGAGCCTTCGCGATCGGCTTGACGGGCGAGCCCGTGAGGTGGCCAAGCTCGAGCGCGAGCTTGCGCTCTGCACTCAGCAGCTCGAGCACGTGGAGGACGCCCTTACCGATGCTCATCTCCGACCACAGAGCCGGACTCCAGTGATGGGTTCCGGCCTCGCGGCATGGGAACTTGCGACGACGCCGCCGTTCGACAGTTGCAAGGAGAACGTGCGCTCCGGGTATGAGAGCGATGACGCTGCTGTGCTGCGACAGAAGCTGGGCGAGATGCTGGCCACCGTGGAGGGTCTTCGAGATGTGCTGGTTGCGTCGGAGGAGGCGATTTCGCGAAGCAAGGCCGAGAACGCCGAGCTGCGGACTCAGGTCTCCGAGTTTGAGGACGCGCTGGTCATTCTTCAGCGGGAGAAAAAGCAGTGGACTCGCATCGAACCGAGTTGATGCAGTCTGTTGGTGCGTCATCGCTTAGGTCAACATCCGAGGCTAACCAGCTTCGGCAGGATCTGGAGTTAGAGCGGGCTAGGGCAAGCCAGGCGATCAAGGAGGCTAAGCTGCTGCGAGCGCAGTTGTCGCAGGCGCGAACGGCAGCATCCGCCGAGACCTCGCAGCGGATTCACCAAGCGTCGACTCGCCAGCGGCAGGAGATGGAGGAACTTCGGCGGACGGTGGACGATCTGCAGGAGCGCATTGCTCAGCTTGTGCGCGAGAACAGTGAGCTCCAGACGCGCCTCACTGCAGCGACGTCATCGTCGTCACGAGAGCAAGCGAACTTGACCCGGGCTACCCAGGCCGCCGAGCGCAAGATGATGGACGCGCTCCACCGCGAGCAGATGCTCAAAAACGACTTGGCCTCAAGAACGATCTCATTGCGCGGTATGAGGAAGAGCTGGCAGCAGTGTCGCGATAAAGAGTCAAAGGAGTGTGTGGCTAGTTGTCGCGAAAGAGGAACCGACCAACTCGGGCGCGGCGGCAACGACCGAACGGCAAGAGCTGTTGGCTTGGCCACTTGTCTCGGTGACCAGACGTCCAAACCAAGCACAGCGACAGGCGACGGCGTGGTTGTGGCGAGCAACATGTCTGGCGTGCCGCCGCTCATGGGGTTGACCAATCTGGGGCGGTTGGCGGAGGAGCCGGGCAACGAGTTCGACGCGTCCAAGGTGGACCTGAATGCGTTCTACGCGGACCTTGCCGATGATGAGTGGCAGGCACACGGCGAAGCCGGTGTGCAGCGGGCCAAGCCGACCGTGCGGTTCACCACGCCGCGGTCGAGTCTCGAAGAGGCGCAGTATACTACGGCCATGCTTGACAACATTGAGGCGACGGTCAACTCGGCGCTGTCCGAGTACGATGAGGCGCAGCGCGAGGCTGCCAGTGTCGACTCGGGCCTCTCGGAGCTGCTCTCGTCCGAAGCGCAGAGGCATGCTGCGCGCGGGCAAGTCAACGTCATCATTGTCAACTACGAGGCGTTGTGTATTACCCGCGAGGAGGCGCTCAAGTCGCTGCGCCGGTGGTTTGACGCCGCTGCTGACGGCGTCTTTGATGACATCGACATACACATCGAAGAGGCGGCGACCGCTCCGCTGGAGGAGGCCTTCCAGACCGCACTCGGCTCGACAGCCAAGCTGAAGACCATCAAGGACTCGATGGTCTCGCTCTACCGCTCCGAGGTCAATCGCAACTTTGACTTGCTTGACGCCTCCAAGGAGCTGTCCGGCAAGCGGGTCAAGGCACTGCGCGACGCGGTCAAGTCGGGCAAGCAGAAGATTTTTGCCAAGGAGCGCGAGTTGCAGACCTCGCGCGAAAAAATCGCCAAGTTGGAGGCCAAGGTAGCGTCACTAACCCTTGTGTTGGAGAGCAAGGATCGCGAGATCGACGAACTGTTGGCGTCGAACGAGTCATCTTTTGCCTCGCACATCACTTCGATGCAGGCATCGGCAGCAGCCGAGGCCTCGTCGTGGCGGGCAACGCTCGACGCGCTGGGCTTTGGTGATGATGACGATGACGACGAGCTCGGCGACTCGGCAGCCCTGGTGGAAAAGTACAAGAACTTGAAGAACCATGCACGCAAGCTCAAGCGCATGTACCAGGCCCTTGTCAAGGACACTGAGGCCTTCAAGGCGCTCACGGTAGTCCGTGAGAAAAAGGCCGAGCGGACTGTGGCGAAGATGCAGTCAGCGCTGCGACTCCAGCGCGGAATCAACGCCCGTCGCGGTGGTCTCGGATCACAGACTTCGCTCGCTTCGCTGACAGGCGGTGATGCCATCGACGACGAGCTTTCCATGTTTGAGGATCCTGTTTTCCGCGAGTATGTCGCCTCGCTGCATGCCGAGGTCTCGGCAGAATTGGAGGAGGTTCGGGCGTCGGCGGCTGCGGAAAAGACCGCCATGGAGACAGCGCATGCGCGCGAGGTCCAGTCGCTGAAGGCGCAGATTTTGACTATGGCGCGGACCGACGACTCGACGACCGGTCCGCTGCTGGCGCTCAACGCCTCGCTCGAGTCCAAGATACATGACCTCGAGGTCAAGCTCAAAAGCATTCGGAGCGAGGCTGAGGCTGCAGCCGATGCCAAGATTGCCAAGATCAAGGCAGCGTCGGAAGCCACTGTGGCCTCGCTGCAAAAGACGCTTGCCCAGCGGGCGGCCAAGCGCGCGGCTGACCACAAGGAGCATGGGGTCGACGAGCCCGAGCTGCAAGGCTCTCCTGCAAGCTCGCCGTCGCTGCGCGGGCGGCGAGGAAAGTCGGGCCGCAGTCGCGGCTCTGGTCGGCGGGGACGGGCAGGACGGGGCAAACGCGGCCGCAAGGGCCAGGGTGGCGGAAGGAAGGAGTCTCGCGAAGTCGTTGTCTCTGATGTCAACGGCGACGACTATGCTGCCCTCGAGGCCGAGGTTCGTCGCCTGAGCGAGGAGCTTGCTTCTGCGCGGGCCCGTACGACCGAGTCTGGACCATCAACCATGCTCGCTCCTTCGGCTGGCTTGACCACGCCCGACGAAGCCGTGCCGTCACCTCTTCCGCCACTTGTCGCGACTGAAGAGGCCGCCGCATCGCGGAGTGTTCTCCTGGGACTGCTTTCTGATGCGCGTTTGCTCTCTGACGATCCGGAGGTCCTTATTGATGATGAAGGCCAGGTTGGCGAGCGCCAGGTCAGCTCTGGTCAACCGGCGGTAGGCCTAGCCCCGAGCACGGTGGCGCAGACCTCGGACAAGCTCGCGTCGCGACTGCTTTCGCTCGAGTCCCAAACGACTGATGCGATGAAAGTGTATCTCGAGCGGGACCGACTGCAGACGCGGCTGGCGTCAATGCGCAGGCTCTACCTATCAGAGAAGCAAGCGCTCTACACACAGATCCAGAATCTAACTAACCAAAAGCAGGCGGCGCTCGATGCGGAGCAGCGAGCGCTTGCCGCGGCACGCATGTCGCAAGGCGAGGCTGCAGAGGTCAGGGCTCGGCTAATGGCGGCACTGGACGAGACCCGCCGACTGGCGGACGAGCACTCGTTGGCGCTCGAGCGTGCCCGTGATGCCGAGGACGAGACGACTCGGTTGTTGGCCCGTGAGTTGGTGGCGTGGGGCAAGGCGAGGTCGGCAATGACTCGAGTGTAGTGCTCGCTGAAGAGCATGCTGCTGAGCTGGATGTGCTCTCGCGCCAGCTCGAGGAAGACCCGGGGGTGCACCTAGATTCAGCGTCGCTGTTGCGGTTGGCGGACGAGATGGCGGCCACGGATGGCGAACTTGCCAACCAATTGAAGGTGTGCGCAGTGAGCTGAGTGAGGCGCAGACCGAGCGCAGTCGGCTCATGAGCCTCGTGACCTCGACTCGCAACGCGTCTCAAGCGCTGCGCGATCACATCACCGAGCTGGAGCAGCAGCTTGTGCGCGAGAGAACAGAGGCTCAAGCTGAGCGCGAGGCATTTGCGCGTGAGCGTGTGCAAGCTGACGAAGACATCGGTGGGCCGCGCATCTTGGTTTCAAAGGCTTCGTTGGCAGACCTCACGATTGAGACGGGGTGCAACAGCGAGCTCGAGCAGCAAGCGGACGGCATAGAAGCAAGTGTCGAATCAGTGCCGTCGTCAGTTCAGATTGGGCTAGGCGGGCGCGGCGGACGCAGCCGGCGGGCGCAGCGGACCAGCGACGGCAGCGGAACGCCGCGAACACCGATATCTCCTGCGTTTTCTGGGCCGGAGTGTCCTGGTGGGCGCGAGACCGAAGAGCGACTGGTCCGCGAGCTGGGCAAGGCCAAGAAAGAGATTGTGCGGCTCAAGTCGCGACTGCGGTGGGCGGAAGACAAGCTCAAGTATGTGATGGACGACGACGCATCGATGTCAGATGAGTCGAGCATCAGCGACTTTGGCCTTGGCCCAGGCGTGGGCAAGGGCGGTGGAGGCAAGGAGGTCAACGCATCAGCGGTGTACTCGCTGCAAGACAAGCTCAAGGGTGCCAGGATGAAGCTTCGTGCGGCGATTGTCCGCTATGAGTTTGCGGAGAAGACCAACGCCGAAATGGAAGCACAGATTGGGCGTCTGGTTGGCCGACTCAATGCAGGGAGAGATGTAGGGGCTCAAGCACTTGACGTGTCGACTGGAGAACTGTCCGCCATCAAGGACGGCGGGTTGCCCAACGTGGTTGACCAGGTGACGACTCTTGATGCGGCGAGTGGGGCGAGCCAAGGCGCGCGGGTGGGTGGCAGCGAGGCGGCCCACACCGAGATGTTTGTCGACGGCTACATGGCAATGATGGCCGTCAATGCCGAGCTGAAGGTCAAGGTGCGAGAGCAGACCGACGAGGTGATGCGGCTGCTGGACGGGCAAGAGGGCCTACGGAAGATTGTTCGCGACTGGCAAGCATCGGGTGCGGCCCTGCAGCGTGAGCGTGACGAGCTCAAGCTCAAAGTCGCCGACATGGCGTCTGAGCGGGAAGAAATGTCCAAGGTAACCCGCGCGTACTTGCGGAGCGTGTCGGAGAAGCACGACCAGGCGATAGTTCTGCTCCGCAAGATCGAGACCGAGCTTGTAGGCCAGATCAAGAATCTCAACACCAAGCTGACTGCGGCGGTGATTGCGGGTGACAAGGGTGAGCGGCGGTCGCGGGCGTTCCACCGCTCGCAGGTTGCCAAGATCTCTGCTGGCTACGACGAGCGCATCAGCGACTTGCAGCAAGCGCTGGGTGCTGAGATGGGGCCAGACTCGATTGCGGCTGTGCTCAAGTCGGACTACGAGAAGGCGCTGGCGCAGCGTGCGGCCGATCTTGAACGCGAAGCTTCTGTGCATCGAATGGAGCTGGCGTCCGAAGCACGGGCAGTGCTAGCCATGAGCCGAGAGGCGTACCGCGGTGCGCATGTTGCGGCACTCCGCATGTCGGCGTGTGTACGTGTTGTACATGCCGGAGTTGGCGCGCGGCTGGCGCGACTCGGGGTTGTTCCGGACGATTTTCTCACACAAGCCTTTGTGGCCGAGCCACGGCTGTTTGACAATGAGCTGGCGAGCGCACTGGAGGAGATTGACGCGGCCGAGTTGCCAGGCGAGGGCGGCGAGGCCGAGTACGGCAAGTTTGCTGCGCAGCTGGAAGGCCATCTGCGCACGACCAACAACGAGCTAGACGCGGCTGCCAATGAGACGCGGATGGCGTGCGCCGAGGTGTGGAAGTTTGTGGCGATGCTGGAGGAGGGCGTGGAGAAGAAGAACGCGGCGGCTGAGGAAGCTGTGGTCGAGGCCAAGGCCGCTGTGGTGTCCAAGACGGCGGCGCTAGACGCGGCTCGGGTCGAAACTATCGGGCTGCAACACCAGGTGGAGCAGCTGAAGGAGCAGCTGGCGTCTGCTCGCATCCTTGCCAGTGGCGAGAGTGGGAGTGGCTCGCAAAACAATGGTGGTGCAACTGCGCATGGCCTGTCGCTGGTGGAAACGCTACGTGCCGAGCGCAAGGCTGTGGCGGCCGAGCGCGAGAAGCTGATGGCAGAGCGGCGCGGGCAGCGTCGGTCGAGTATTGCGTATGGCAGTCGAGAGCCATCGGAGGCCGAGCTCAGAAAACAACCGCGCGAGCGCAAGATGTCCATATCCGGCAGGAGCCCGGCGCCCGGGCGGCTGCTTGGCTCGTCGAGCAACACGTTTGGGGCCGTTGACGCCGATACTGCCGCCGGGCTCGGTGTTGTGGGCTCGGTCTCCATGTCGAGCACGGGCGAAGGCGAGCACGTGGGTCGGAGCGTGACTGAAGTAGACCCAAAGGCGCGGGCTGCGTTTGCGCGGATTCTTGCGGGCAAGGAACAGCAACACGCGTCTGCGTTGGAACGGCTCCAGCGGGTTGTGGCGTACCAGGCGCAACAGATCCACGAGCTGAAGACGGCGCCGATGGCGCAGGGCAATGCGCTGTTGCCGCCTGGCTTGCCCACTCGGGGTGTGCCGCGGCGCGGCAGCAGCGTGTCGCCTGCGGTCAACGCGCTGTCGCGAGGCGTAGCTGCAGCGCGCGATGATGCGGCGGCGGCCAACTCGCCCGCTGGAGCGGCCGGGCACATGGCGTCACCATCGGCTGCCGCCGACCTAGGCCTAGAGGGTGGGGGATCGTCAACGCTGCAGCTCTTCCTCGAGCGCCAGCGGCTGATTGCTGAACTAGGTGAGACGCGCGCGGCACTGATGGAGGCGCGGCGGGTACTCGAGAGCCAGGCGCTCGCGGCGGATCCCCAGGCGCAGGCTGAGATCAAGGCATACCTTGGGCGCGACGCACAGCTGCGGCGTGCCAAGACAACAGCTCTCTTCCGCAAGTTCACTGCTGGCGTCCAAGCGCAAGACTCGGCACGGCAGCGCGCAGCGCTTGAGGCGACCGGCTCGGGGGACGACACGATGATGGATGCGCTGAAGCGGATGGAGATGTGGCACGGGGCCAAAGTGGCCATGTGGGAGGCGAAGAAGGCGGCGATTGTGGCCGAGCGGCAGCGGCAGGCCGAGGCCGTTCTGGCTGTGCTCAACTCGGTCACGCTCACGCGGCGTCTACAGCATGACGACGGCGACGGAACGTTCTTTTACGGTGTTGGATACTGGTCGTCCGAGATGGCAGCAATCCACGAGCTGGAGGTGGCATCTCGGATCGGCCAGCCCGTCCTCCGCGTGGAGCGCATTCCGCTCCGGCAGGCGTCTGGCCTACTTCCTCTGGAGCGGCACCGCGAGTGGTCGCCGATCAAGGCACGGACCGCCGACGTCGTTGCAGCTGACGTTGCAGATAGCTTTCCAAGCCTTAATCGGTACGATCGGCTTCCCGGAATTTCCCCGACGCGGTTCGGATAAAACAGAGGTGGTTTCCCCGACGCGGTTCGGATAAAGCAGCGGTGGTGTGAGTGGTAGCATTCGCCAGACATGTCAGCCGAGAGTCACCGGAGGGCATTACTTGTCTCGCAGCAAGCTGGACTGACATGTCTGCCTTCAATGCTGTCTTCCCCACCATCGGAGGCATTGGACACGCCACCTCCTTGTGGCTGCTCAAGAAGTTGCTGACTGTCCGTCGGGATGATCCTGCTCCCGAGCCGTGGTACAACTACCCCATGTGGTGGTTCAGTACGTTGTGCGTGTGTGTGTGTGCGGGGAAGAGGAGGGGAGGGTGTGGGAGGAGGGCAGGGTGGCGTGGGAGGAAAGAGGGAAGGTAGGGGCGGGGTGTGACCATGAGGGGACTGCCTCTCCCTTCCTGTGCCGACTGCTGTTGTTGTCGCTGTTGCTGTTGCACATGCCGGTGTTTGGCTGACTGGCAGCCCTGCCCCTCTCGTCGCAACTGCCCCCCCCCCCTTTCTCTCCATACTCCGACCCGTGTGAATCGTCCGGTTGGTACCACCGGGTGGTCTGTGGCCATGTACATGTGCTGGTGGGTACTAACGTTGTGTGGGTGTGTAGTTGTG
Organism: Thecamonas trahens ATCC 50062; assembly: GCF_000142905.1. Lineage (NCBI taxonomy): Eukaryota > Apusomonadida > Apusomonadidae > Thecamonas > Thecamonas trahens. Next base: position 206,861 of record NW_013657668.1, on the reverse strand, counting down.
GGTCTGTTTGGTCTCTCGGAGTTGTGCGTGGATGTCGGTGGAAGGGACATCAATGGGTCGTCGCTCTACCAGATCGCATCGCTGGCAACAGGCCTCGCGTACTCGTTCTTTGCGCTGAAGGAGACGCTGATGCGGAAGGATTTGGTGGCATATGCGCTGATTATTACAGGGGCGCTGCTCGCGTTGTGGGTGGTGGATCTTGTGGAGGTCTCTGTCCTCGTCTTTGTCATCTACGTCTTCCTCATTGGCTTTGCCCTCTTCTTCCTCTACCTGGGTATCTGGCACTACCGCAAGAAGCTCGGGACGTCGTCGATGGGTGACCCGCAGAACAAGCGGATCCGCAAGACGATGCCGATCTTGTACTCGGCAATCACTGCTGTCATTCAGGCGCTCATTTACGTGCCGGCCATCCTCTTTGTTGCTGCCTACGACCATGTCGGCTTTGTGATCTTTGTCTTTGTTGTTGCGTTCCTTGCCGCCACCGGTGCCGAGCTCTATTGGATGACCAAGGCGCTCATGGACTTTGACTACATCTACATTCTGGCCATGTTCCACGTCACCCTCCGCATCCTTGACTTTATCATCACTGGCCTGTTCGGTGGCTTCTCCGGAAAGTCAGTCCTGCTCTACGTGGCGCTCCCGCTCTGCGGCATCATGTTTGAGCTCATTGGCGCGTACGTGCTCTCGCTCCGCGAGAATTACACTCACTACTCGGTTCTGGGAATGGATGATCCGGAGGGTGGGGCGGTGAACCCCAACTTTGCAGCGCCGCCGGCCGCTGCCCGCACCACCTCGCGCTACGTCTCCGACTCGGGCTCGACCGACGACGCTGGTGACCTCCGCCCAACCACTCTTCCCGACTCGGACGTCTACTCGGACGAGGCCGGGTTCGAGGCCGACGCCCCCGGCCGCTCCTCAGGCTCGGATCTGGACGACGGCCCGGCCACTGTTCCCGTCAATAGGGCATGAGAGCAGGACATGAGAACAAACGTTGCCGATCGGGCCAACATCCCTTAACCGTGTTGCCTCATCATACCACCCCTCGGTCATTGGTAGATCTTGTACCAGTCAGTACATTCAAAGTGCTGTGCGATCATGGCTCTATTTGACTTGTGCTGGTCCTGCTAGAGTGTCGATTGCCGCTGTTGTGCCTTGTTGCGCTGGTGTTGCGCTCCAAGAGTTGCTGCGACTGCTACAAGTCGCTAACACTCGTAGTCGGCTGAGCGAAGCGAAGCAGCTGGTATCATACTTGCTGAGAGCTTGGATGGCGTCGACACAGTCGGTTCCGGAGGATCGGAAAGCCACCCACCCACCCTTTGATGACGATCTACGACGACGACGACGATGATGAGCGCGCCCTGGATGCCCAATTCTTAACTTGATCTCGGGTGTAGGCGAGCGTGCGGATGCAGCTCGTGTACATGCAGGCCATCGTGCCAATGGGCAGTATGTGCTGGCACTGGTGGGTGGCCAGCATAGTAAATGAGGGGAAATCTCTCAATATCGTCGAGCCAGTGGAGCGACGGCTCGGCCGGCAAGCGGTAATGCGCCGGATGACGAACAGTGAAACAATTCGCAAACGTATCCCCACGCGCGCAGCAGATACCTTATGGTCGACTCTCCGCTCATTCTCAAGTCACACGTCGTGAGACAGTTGACTTGTTCCATGCAATACATCCCGTCGTCCCTTGTGGCCGTGTTAGCAGTCTTCGGACTGATTCTGGCACCTGCTCTGGGTGGTACGTGGGTCAAAAGGAGGGGGGTGGCTCTACATGTAACAGGGAAGACATTGGCAGCGGTGAAAGCGTGCGATTAGTTGCCAGGTCGGTAGACTGACACAGGGGTGGAGAGCACAGATGTGGATGTGGCCACCTTTGGACCTTACCAGGTATACTCCGAGTCATCATATTCCAACAGAGTTGAGCTTCAGAGTACGCTCAACTGGTGTGCTACCCTCGACGGTGGCTCGGGTGGGTTCTTCATGCCTTGGGCGACCTCGGCCGCCATGGACAACTTTCTGGCGAACACGGGGCGAAGTCAGACCGATTTAGACTACGCTTATGGCCTTATTCGCTTCTTCGACATTACTGCCATCGACCAGGCCAAGTTCCAGTACCAGTACCGTGGTATCAATGGCCTGCAGTACAAGTATGCCAACTGGTACGGCGGCGAGCCCAACACGGTGTTAACCCAGTACATTTTCACTCGCTACGTGAGTGATGGGACTTGGCGCGACATTTACCCGCAGTACAGCTATCAACCGTACTGCATGCGTCTTGATCCGAGCCACAAAATGGTGGGAAATGTGAACCCTGATTTCCTCTACACCAACCCGGTTGACAACAAGCTACCCCTCTTTGTGCGTTCGGACATCATCACGCCGTCGTTCACGGCGCTGATGGGCTTTACCGCCACCGACTGTACTGCGTTGCAGGGCATCCAGCCGATGCGCTCGTCGTACTTTTGGGTGGAGAAGCCGCTGCCCGAGTCACTTCTTGGGACAAACATCCGCATCTGCACCTCGAACGACTTTGGCGTCAACTGGCAGCTTCAGACCGACTTTACGGTCACAGTCGCGCTCGGTCGCCCGTACCCGACGACCTTCACCGATGTGACACCGAAAACGATCGGTCATGGATCAACCGGAACGACTTCGCTGTCGGTCGTCGTCACCGACTCAGCGTATGTCTCTGCCACCGGGGCTGAGTTTGCCTTTGTCGATCCGGCGACATATGTCTCGGATCCGGCGACCGCCTGTGCAGCGAGCGGCATCTCCAACGCTTACCACGCAGCAACGCAGGCGTGCGCTTGGCTCATAACCAAAGCCAAAGTCACTCTCGCCACGGCTGTCGATGCATGTGCCAAGGAGGGTGGCGTCGTTCTCGAGCGTGGCACCGATCCGGAGTGGAATACCTTTTTCACCTGGTTCGATGGCATCTCCGGTCTCGCTAGCAATGACTACTGGATCGGCTCGCGGCTGCTGACCAACCCTCGCAGCTTTGACAACGGGCTCCGAATGCCTGCAACGTACGTCAACCCTCTCACACGTGCTACTACTTCGCATCTCGGTGTTTGGCAGGCCTTTCCAAGTGATCGTCCTAACGAGAACGACGTTGTTATCAGGGGCAACTTTGGCCTGAACGGGCTCTTGCGCGGGACCAACGACCCCAACAACAAGTACGTGTTTGCGTGCATGCGCCGTGGTCCGCCTCAATTGTGCGACTCTAGTAGGATCGGCGAGACGGCTGTGGCATCGACATCAGTCACTTTTGAGCGGGCAACTTGGATGAACTGACCGCTACCCTTGGCAAGACGTCTACATACGAGTTCTGTGCTCGCTCGCTCGGGGAGTGGGTCCATCAGCCGATGCTCTCCCTCACCCACGTCCTCGTCACTCCGACCTCGATCACCGCCATGACGCCCAGGACCGTCGGCGCCGGCGTGACCTTTACCGCCACCTTTGCCGTCGCCCCGGGCCACCGCATCCACTCGCCGACTTCGCAGTTTGCCTTTTCCACTGACTGCTCTGGCAGTACGCCGCAGTACGAGACCGCCTACAACTCGGAGAGCGGTCGCTACACCGGCGTCTCCATCCCGACCTTTGGCACCTACAAGCTCTGCGTTCGATCGTCGACCAGTTCTCTGCGGGTCGAGATGACCGGCATCCAGCTGGTTGTTGCTCCCAGCGGTGTCAACGCCATCGCCTCGGTCACCCCGCCGTCTATCGCTGCCGGTGCTCCGGCCCGGTTTGTCTTTTCTGGTGCCCAGGTGACCGACACCGGCACCCGTCTTGCGCTCGTCGCCAGCGGAGCACCGTCATGTGTCGTGGATAACCATGTTGCACCGGCTGTGCCGTACTCTGCGACTGGGTCTGTCCTCGTGGCGCCATCGCTTGCAGCGGGCGCGTATCACGTGTGCTACTCGGTCGATGGCGGTGTGTCGTTTGCGCGCCAGACGGGCCCGGTCATCACTGTGGTCGACGTCACTTCATCTACCATCTCGTCATTCTCGCCGCAAAGCGCGTACGCCGACGATGCTGGTGTCTTTCTTGAGCTCAACGGCCTGTCGAGCGTGCTCTCTGGACAGGTCGGGCTCTCGACAGCGCCCGACTGCTCAGTCCCGCCTTCTACTGCCACCATCTCCAACGCGGTGGTGGTCAACGGGCGCGGGATGGCGTCGATATCGCTCAACAGCGGCGTGCCTGCGGGTCAGTACTACCTCTGTCTTGCATCAGCGGCCAAGCCAGGTACGTGGGTGGGACAGGCTAGCGGCGCAGCGTTCGTGGTCTTCTCGCCACCCAGTGCGACCTCGTTGACGCTGGACTCGCCGCCAGCGGTGCTCGGCAACTCGTTGAGCTCGTATGTGGTGAGCTTCACGGCCGGCGGTGGACCGCCGGGCGCCAAGGTGGCCATCTCACCCTACGCCTCATGTCAGGACCGCAAGGTCGAGGTGGCGCTTGCCGATGGCTCGATCGACCTCGCGCTCAGCGTCGACTACGGCGAGCCGGCGGCGCAGCTCTCCAAGAACTACCACGTCTGCTACACAGCCGAGGGCACGCGTTGGGGCTCGACGGGGCAAACGATCCAGTACGCGATCGACTCGCCGAATGCGATGACCGATCTGGTACCGTCGACGGTGCTGAACGGGACGCAGCCGCTCATGACCTTTGGGTCGCTGCAGCAGACGTCGGTGCCGTCACAGGTCCAAGTGGCGCTCCTGCATCCAGACGCCAATCAGGACTGTGGGCAGACGGGCTTCCACATCGGGACGGTTGATGTGCAGGCCAAGAACCAGGAGCTTCTGGTGAGCGAGGCGCTCGCCGAGCCTGGTGTGTTCGATGTCTGCCTCACAGTCAACGGCGGAGCGACATGGACGCGGCAACTTCGATCGCAAGTGTCTGTGGTGAACGAGCCGCTGGCGCTGTCGATCGAGTCTGCCACGCCGCAGATTGTGGCGTCTGGTGTGCCCGGTCTCGCGTTCGACATTGTGACCGATGCCCGCGACGGGACGACACAGCTTGCAATGGCCAAGTCTGGAGCGTGTGTTTCGGGGCGGATTGGCGAAGTGGCGTACACCACCGGTTCGCCGTCGCCGCCACCGTTCACGGCGCCGACGGGGCTAGACAAGGGCAAGTATCAGTTCTGCTTCTACAAGCCTATTCTTCTCGCCGAATGGGTGGCGCAGATCGCAGTCGGTGCGGAGATCACGGTCGTGTCGTCGACGGAGGCGCTGATTCTGTCGTCGCTCGAGCCTGCGTTCCTTGGCTCGGGCATGACGAGTGACCTCGTGCCGTCGGGGACGTCGAACCTCATCGGGGCGTCGTCGACCAAGGTGGCGGTCATTCCGGTTGCCGACTCGTGCGGCTCGGTGCCGGTCGCGAGCGAGCGTGAGTTTGGATACGGCAACACGACGATCCGTGGGTATGTCGGCGATCCGACACCGGGCATGTACAAGGTGTGCACGCAGATGGATGCCACGACGGCGTGGGTGGAGAATCCTGCGGCAACGTTTACGGTTGTCGGGCCGAGTGCAGACCGGTTTGTGACGCCGGTGCCAAACGTGATGGGCGCCAAGACGCGGCCGACGATCACGCTGACGGGCAACGGAGCTTACCACGCCAAGGGCGCGACGGTGGGGCTCTCGACCTCGGCGAGCTGCGCGAGCGTGGATGCGTCGGTGGATCTCAGCACCGACCTTGGGGCAACCGTGGCTATCACGGTGGACCGCGACTACGCGTCGGGCCCGCTGTATGTGTGCTACTCAACAGACGGCAAGGCAAGCTACACGGCGCAGAGCGCAACGATCGATGTGGTGACGATTGACACAAACACGCTGACGTCGGTGGACCGGCGATACCACCCTGCAGACAAGAGCGGGCTGACGATGACGTTTAGCACGTTTACGCCTGTGGCGACGGGCGCAATCGCATTTGCGGCGGCAGGCAAAAGCTGCCTTATTCTGGGTGACCGCGAGGCTGTGACGGACATGACGGCGACAGGACCGGTGACGCTGTCTGCGCCACTGGCATTGGGAGCGTACTCGACGTGCTACACGGTCAATCGTGGGGCGCCGTCCGAGGAGTGGACGCAGCAGTCGTCGGTGACGCTCACGGTGCAAGCTGGAAGCAGCACGACAGTGACAGGCCTGGTGCCGGCGGAGGTGCCGTCCGGAGTGGACGACTTTGTGCTAACGGTATCGTCGTCGATTGTGCTGATGAGCGGCGTCGAGCTCGGGTTTACGCTCACTGCCGGCGACTGCTCGTCCCCGCAGGTTGTGACGCTCATCAACAACGGGTCGCAGACCGAGTACGTGCTTGGCGGCGGGAGCGGCGGATTCACGAGCGCAGGCGTGTACTACGCGTGCGTGCGAGTCGACTCGGACGTGCCGACGTGGCTGGCGCAGACGGGTGTGTCTGTGCAGGCGATTGCTGCGACGGCGACGACGGTGACGAGCCTGTCGCCGCTTATGGTACCTGTCGGCGTGAACCCGGTGTTTGCGATGACCGGCTCCAACATCAAGCCGTCTGCTGCGACGCGGGTGTTCTTCTCGTCGTCGGCGTCGTGCACGCCCGAGCTGGGCGTGATTCCGATTGTGAGCGGGACCGAGACGCAGTGGACGTCGGCGATCAACACACCGGGCAACTACACGGTGTGCTATGGGGTGCACGCGACGCAGGTTGTGGCGCAGACAAGCGTGGGCAAGCTGGTGGTGCGCGGTGCGACTGACGCGATTGATCATGTCGACCCGCGTGTTGTGGGCGTGGGCTCGAAGCCGACGTTTGCGCTGTCGGGAGTGTACTTTGAGTCGTCGTCGTTGATGTCGCTGGTGCCTGTGGGCGTCGGGTGTGGAGCCGGGGCCGGGACGTACGTGGATGTGCCGTGGACTGGGCCAACGATCGCCGCGGCGAGCGCGATGCCTGCAGCAGGCGACTATGTGGCGTGCTACTCGTGGGACGGCAGCCGTGGCGGGCTTGTGCAGCAGGATGGACCGCTTGTGCGTGTGGTGAACGTGACTGCGAACGATGTGGTGGATGTGAACCCGAAGTTGTTTGGCACGACCAAGCCGCCGCCGCTGACGATCAGCCTCAACGCTGGGGTGGAGATCTCTGCGACGACGTGGTTCGCACTTGTTGCGCAGGGCGTGGCATGCGATTCCGAGAACGTGGACGGCGCTGTCTCGCTCGGATCTGGGGCGACAACGTTCAACCTGGGGCCGTTTAACTCGCCATCGGGGCCGTACGAGGTTTGCTTGTCTGTGGATGGCGGGCTGAGCTACGTCAAGCAGGCTGGGCTCAATGTGACGGCGCTCTCTGCGCAGCCGACAACGATTACGTCGCTGAGCATTGACGGGGGCGAAGAGGCTGGAACGTGCTCGAGGCCGGAGTGCAGACGGAGATTGTTCTCGCTGGTGCGACGGCGTCGGTCAACACCAAGATCGGGTTTGACCGCGTGTCGGGCGGGTGCCAGGTGCCGAGCAACGTGCTGTACGCGCGCGACTACAATGAGGCTGGGCCTGGCGGACTCGCGTATTTTAACGTGACGTTTGCTAACGCTGGCGAGTACGTGGTGTGTCTGTCTGTGGACAGTGGCGACAACTACGTGATGCAGAGCCTTGCCGAGACGCGTGTGCAGGTGATTGTGTGTGCCGCGCAGACATCGTGCGGCGCGTGTGCGTCGATCTGCTCGTGGTGCCTCGAGGAGTCAAGCTGTGTGTCGCGTGTGGGGATCGGCGGCGGGGCGTGTGCCAACACGACGACGGTGATTCCCGGGCTGAGCGGCGAGAACCGGGCGTGTCCGACGGGCACGCCGTCTGCGTCGTCGGGCTCGATGCAGGGCGGGACCGAGGTTGTGTTTTCGGGCGGCCCGTTCCTGCCTGGCACGACGTGTCAGTGGGACCGTGGTGCCGGGCAGGACATTGTGGAGCTTGCGGCACGTGTGGCCGAGCGACCGAATCGTCAGCTACGTGCGTGTCGCCGACGTCGCTGGTGGCGACAACTGGAACGCTCACGCTGCGGTATATCGACGAGGACTATCTTGCACCTGTGCCGTTCGAGTACTACTCGTGCCTGCTCCGGGACACGTGCTCCGAGTGCTGGGAGGCAGCGCGGCCCGAGTGCGGGTGGTGCGTGGACACGCAGCAGTGCACGATTGCGTCGTCGTGCGTGAACCCGAACGCGACGGCGCCGTCCGAGACGCCGCTGTTTGGCGGGCAGGGCTGCCCGTCTGTGGACGCGATTGCGCCGCTCAACGGGCTTACATCGGGTGGTGAGACGGTGACGGTGACCGGCGTGCTGTTCACCAACTACTCGCGGCTGCTGTGTGCGTTTGACGGAGTGCCGGTCAACGAGACGGTGTATGTGTCCGAGAGCGAGCTGCAGTGTTCGACACCGCAGCGCGGGGCCGGTGGCGCGCAGTTTACGGTGGTGGCGCCGTGGGGCCGGTTTGACGAGACGACGCTGTTCTTTGTGTTTGAGCAGCCTGCGGCGGTACCCAAGCCGCCGGAGCCGCCGCTGGGCACGAGCTCGATTGTCGGCATTGCGGTTGCGGGAGCTGTTTGCTGCCTGCTGATTGTGCTCCTCGGGATCCTTGTGTACAAGCGGAAACGCGAGGAGGAGCTGTACGGGCCACCGGAGCTGACGGACGATCTGCGGCATTCTGTGGTGTTTGGCTCGTTTGGATCGAAGAAGCCGCTCGATTTCGACGCTATCATTGCCAAGTCGGGCCCGCTGCTGGAGATGCTGCTGCTGCCGGGCTACGAGGTGCTTCACGCCGTGGTGGACGTGACGCAGGCGACGGAGGCGGACAACGTGGCCAAGGCTGTGCTCATTCTCACCGAGGCGCACAAGCTGTCTGTGGACCTGCAGAAGGACTTTATCACGCGGGAGGTGTTTGGAGCGCAGTCGCAGGCGACGATGTTCCGGACCAACTCGTTTGCGACCAAAATGTTCAAGACGTACTCGAAGATGCAGGGCCTGGACTACGTGCACGCGACGATTGGGCGACCGCTGAACAAGATCATCCACGATCTGGAGCTCGAGGAGCAGAAGAAGGCCAAGGGCGAGGCGCAGGACGAGACGAACAAGTTCGGGCTGCTTAACAAGTGCCAGCGGATGTTCAACACGATTGTGGAGTCTGAGCGGTACCTGCCTGTGGCGTTCCGCGAGCTGTTTGCTCATGTGCAGGCGTGCATGTCTGAGCGGTTCCCGGTGTCGACGGAGAACCTCGCGGCTATTGTGGCGGAGAACCTGCACGACAATCTGAAGGAGACCAAGTCTGCGTACGTCAACGGGTCCGAGGTCTTCCACGAGATCGAGAACCTGGAGCCGCTGCTGACGTCCGACCTGGCGTCGATCGGAGTGGCGATCAACCCGATGCGGGAGGGGCTCGACATGTTCAACGACGCAATCCTGGAGCTGACGGACAAGCTCGACCAGATGGTGGACGCGTGTGACAACCTGCAGGGAGCGCTGGACCCGACGTCGCAGGCTGCGCGGCGGCTGCTTGAGGAGCACACGCAGCAGCAGAACTCGATTGCGGTTGGTGGGTTCTTCTTCCTCCGTTTCATGGTGCCGTGCATCACGGCGCCCGAGTCGTACGGGCTGGTGAAGGAGCTGCCGACGCCGACGGAGCGGAAGCTGCTTGTGCTGATCGGCAAGGTGCTGCAGAACCTGTCGAACAAGAAGGAGTTTGGCAACAAGGAGAAGAAAATGCTTCAGTTCAACGACTTTATCGTGTCGAACGAACGCGTGATGGCGGAGCTGTTCGACAAGCTCTCGACGGTGCCGGAGCGCGTGGAGGGCGTGGCGGTGACGTTCTCGGAGGTTCCGGAGAAGTACCGCGACGCGGCGATTTGCACGCTGTACCAGCACATCGAGCGGCTGCTGCCCAAGGTTGTGGCGCGGCTGACGGACGCAGAGCTGTGCGACGACGAGCCGACGCGAGTGATGCGGGAGCAGATGGCGCGAATGCTCGCGATGCTCTACGGGCGTGCGGATCTCGCAGGCGTTGAGAAACAGGCAACCGTGCAGCGGACGGCGCACCTCAACTCGGAGGACGACTCGTCGTCGTCGAGCTCGACGGACTCGTCGGACTCGTTTGCAATGCCGGCGGGAGCAATTGTGGAGAAGGAGCTGTAGCCATGACGTTGATAGCCAAGCGTATGCTTGCGATTTTCCCATGAAAGCAAGCGATTTTGAGCTTGAAGGGTGTGGAGGCTGGTGGTGTGTGTGTGAGAATCAGTTTAATGATGTAGACTAGAGGGTCCACAACCAACCGAACGTCGGACGAAGCCCCCGACCGTAGGAAGGGACTGTCCGGGCCCGTCTGGCGCCAACTTACTCGTGAGCCTCGTCATACGCATGAAGCGCTTGGACTTGGGGCCTGGCCTTGGGTAGGGGTCAGGACGTGGATCGGACCGGCGTGAGCCGGGCCGATTAGAACAATTATGCCGCCCTGCACGGGTGCAGGGGTTAGTTATCCAACCTTACGGTAGGGGGTCTCCGACCCGATAAGGTTGCATCGGATCTTGGGTGCAGGAGGAGGTCTTGTCCAGAAAGAGAGGGGAAAGGGGGGAAGGGGGCGAAAAAAGGGGGTAAACTGGCGTGTTGGGGGGGTTAAGAGATGGGCGTTGGAGATGGCGTTGAAGATGGCGTTGACAATGGACGAGACACAGCAGCGCTGTTGAGAGCTCCTGTGTTCCAGATCACGTGCTGGAGAGTTGTTGCATGGAGTTAAGCAGAGAAGCACCTACAGGAACCGCAGGGTGCCACCTGCCGTGGGATTGTACGCCGGCCCTAAGTACCGCGAACCACTGATCTCACTACGGCGAGAAGACGGCCGCCACATAGGACATCCGTAAGTGGTGCGGCGTACAACTTGTTGGGTGCTCAACATCGACTGCAGGATACTCTAGTCACTTGGAATCCCTCACTGGGGCGCCGACGACCGATATTCCTTCAGATCCCACCCTCCAAGAGGTCGACCTCTGTCCTGGTTGCAGCTCAGGACCACCGAGCATCCGGCGGTCCACCAGGGAGAGGTTGGCAATATGGATGATAATGCCGACAACATGTGACGACACTGGTTGCCGTCGGCGGACCGACGGCGGGATGGACACACATCCCATGGGGGGTTAGGAGGATCAGCGTGAGCAGGGCGCATGCGCCCTCGCCCCGCTGATCCGTCCACACCTCGCAGCGCCGTTTAGGGACGGATCCCTGACCGCAACCAACGGGGGCGACAAACGGTAGGTGCACCTACCGCCGGTCAACCCCCTTCGAATGAGACCGCACCCCCTTGCGGACTCCGGTCGCATGACGTTTGGCGGGTCATTTCTGACCACGAGGAAGGATGTGCAAGGGCGCCAGACGGACTGCGTCCTGGCGCCCAGGGGGCCGGCTCCTCCCCTGGCCCCCCTTCCTGGTGGTACACGCTCCTCGGCCTGCTCAAGACACCGGGTGCACCCCCGGCCACGGGCAGAGCCCGTGACTGGTTGCTACCCTTCATCCGGTGCCCTGAGCGCGGATGAAGCCGAAGGTCGCGCGACCCCAAAAATTACATTGTCCACGACTCCCGCACTGTCCAAGGACAGTACGGCCCCCTCATGTAGGGGGTCTCCCAGGGTGTGCACTGTGTCATCCACACCACAGCCCTGTTTGTCACCGGGACTCCCGACCGCGAGCCTGCGAGCGGGAGGGGAAATTCCGGAGAGAGGAGTCCTGGAGGCTGGTGGTGCGGAAATGGCCATCGTTTCGTCTTTGAGAGATCCAAAAAACGCACGATCATGCATTTTCATTCAACGTGGAGAAATAGGAGGAGACTAGCTGCTGGGAAGATGAGCTTGTTTATCGCAGTAATGAGAGGTGCAGTGTGGCGAGATGCAGGCGGCGAAAGCGTGGAGTACTAGCTGATGTTGAATGAGGCGTGGTTCCACGGATTGAGAACGCGAGAGAAGAGCTCACGCTGCTTGCGCTGCTCGACCACGTCATCAGCGGTGACCGGCTTGCGGTAAAAAGCATCTGCGTATTCGGACTGGCGATACATACGGAAGGAGCGGTTGGCGTTGAAAGAGGGAGATGACGGCCTGTAGCCAGCGTAACCGGGCACCATCTCGCGGCCAACGTTGAGGGTGGACGAGGCCTTTTCGGTCCTGCGCGGACAGTTAGCGACAGCCTGGCGGCGAGCGTGGACGTTGTGCGGATCGGCCGGGAGGAAGCCCGTGTAGCCCGGAAGGTGGTTGGTTGTTTTTGTGGAGCCTGCGGCGAGGTCGGCGTTGGAGGAGCGAAGCGAGATCTCCTTGGGATGGCGCGGGTTGGCCTCGACGGGATTGTAGCCGTATTCGCCGTATTCGCGATGGCACATGGAGCGCACCGGAAGCGGGCAAAGAACCTCATGCTCGCGCGGCGGGCGAGTCTGCTCAACCTTGTTTCGTTTGGCAAGGACCGGCGGCGGGGCGTGGGTCGGATCGACGGCGTCAGGCCCGGCGGCGAGCCGGCGGGCGGTCTCTTCCCGCTCGCCGGCAGCGGCCACAAGGGCCGACTCAAAGTCTGACGAGTAGATCGAGACTGCCCGGTTCGGATCATATACACGCAGCGAGTCTTGGGTGGTATCGAGGGCGTGATCGGTGTGAGCAGTAGGAGCATCAGATGCAGACGTAGCGCCAGCGGCGATGTGGCCGGGCTGGGGCAAGGGTTCGCCAGATGTAGGCGGCGCGGGCGAGGCCGCAGAGGCAGATGCAGAGGCCGATGTCGGCGGCGGGTGGGAGTGGTGGTCACCGGAGATGTCTGCGGTGAGATCGATGCCCTTGTGGCGACGCCACTCGTAGCTTGTGTTGGGCCGCTCGTAGACAAAGTCCTTCGCGGGGAGGGCCACGTCCTCTGTGTAGGAGGAGAGGAAGCGGGAGGACATGAAGACTGTGGCAGTTGGAGTCGGTGTGGTTTGGTGTGTGGTGTGGTGGAGTGCGTGGGGCTGGAAGAGGAAGCGGCCACAGTGGGTGGGTGTCTCGTGTGGGGGGGGGAGGGGGTGGCGGTGCCGTGTGGCCAACGGTCAGGGCAAAAGGGGAGGGTTTGGGGGGAGACGACAACTATCGAACGATGTGGAAGACTGAAGACAATGAGCAGACGAACGATTACGGTTGAACGAATGACAACGATCAGACGAACGATTACGGTTGAACGAATGACAACGATCAGACGAACGATTACGGTTGAACGAATGACAACGATCAGACGAACGATTACGGTTGAACGAATGACAACGATCAGACGAACGATTACGGTTGAACGAATGACAACGATCAGACGAACGATTACGGTTGAACGAATGACAACGATCAGACGAACGATTACGGTTGAACGAACGACTGTGATGGGCTCGGCTCGGCCTGAGCTGCCAGTGCCGAAGCCGTGGATGAAGCAGATACATTTCGCCGCACCTCTCACTCCCTGGCACCAAGCACCAACTACTACCCTCGTCTGCCACCAGCCATGGCCTTTGCCACGTCGGCATCGTCTCTCATGCTCTCCTCGCCAGCCGCCTCGCGAGGCTCACCCGCTCACCCGCTGCCCCGCCTCCCGACACGGTCTGCCACTGCGGCAGGTGCCGTCGACACCTCCGGCACACGCATGGCCCTCGCCTACCACGTTGTCGCCCTTCCGCCAGGCATCGGGCCCGATGCCCACGCCGCGGCATCATCCGCCGTTGCCGAAGCCATTGACACCTCCTTTGACGCTATCCACGCCGTCCTCGATCCGTTCAACCCAGACTCAGAGATCGTCGCCCTCAACGCCTTCCTCGCTGTCGATGCCGAGAGCATCGATGGCGCCGACAACGCTGATGGCACCAATGGAGCTGCTACGGGCGAGAAGCAAGCACCGAGCCCATCATTCTCGCTCTCACCGCTGATGCAGAGGGCGCTGGCGCTGGCGGGCGAGGCGCACGCTCTGACTCTCGGTGCGTACGACGCCACGGCCAAGCCACTGTACGATGCCTGGCGCTCCGCGCTCGCTGCAGACTCGCTGCTCTCGCCAGCGAGGCAGAAAGATGTCATGAACGTCGTTGGTTGGCATCTGGTCGAAGTCGACGACGGGAAGATCGTGCGCGACCGCATCCCGCCCGGCGTCCAGATCGACTTGCTCGGCCTCGCCAAGGGTCTCGCCATTGACCTCATTGCAGATGCTCTGCTCGACGTGGGTTTTGAGGCGTTTATGGTCGAGTGGGGCGGCGATATGGTCGTTGCGGGCGGGCCGCCGGCTGCGCCTCCGTCGTCTGCGCTGGGCGGACGACGGGCCGGGCCGCAGACACACACCGGGGTAGGGTGGGGATGGGACGTAGCGGTTGCGACACCACCACCTGTTTCTACGCTGTTTGCAGCATGGACTGCCGGAGAGCCGCTGGCAGATCTCGCTGGCTCAGCTGGTACGCTCGCCACGCTCAAGATCACGCCGCCACCAGGCGTCCGCTACGTCTCAGTTGTTACGTCGGGCGACTACACCGAGCTGTTCAAGTTTGGGCACACCCACTTTGTGGACCCGCACTCGGGCGCGCTGCTTAAGCTTGGGGCTGGCATGCCCGCGTCGGTCACGATTGTGACCTCGGCAGCCTGCGCACTTGCCGATGCGCTCGCCACTGCTGCCGTCGTCATCGGCGCCCGATCCGGGCCCGACGGCATCGCGGCCTGGCTGGACCTGCTTCCGTCGCGGCTCGAGTCGCCAGGTCACCTCGCCTACGGTCTGTGGTGGCGGCCGGGGCCCGACTGTGACACGACCTGGCTCTCGACCCTCGAATCGTCGCTGCTGTGTGCTCGCAGAGGCAGTGACGGCAGCGCTGCCATGCCTGCACCAATCCGCCGGCTCCTTCGCTGCCTGCCTCGTGGTATGTGGGAGCTGCGACTTGGCCCTGAGCTGGAAGCGTTGACGGCGACGTCTGTCATCACCTTGCCAACTGCTATCACCTTTGCTCTCGAAGCCTCCGCCGCCACGTCCCTGCCGCTGGGCACTGAGCTTAGCCAGGCGCACGCGGCGGAGCTTGCCCTCCCGGCCGGCGTGGCGAGCATCCTCTTCACCGGCACCTTTTCTGCTGTGCGATGCGTGGCTGGACGCAAGGAGGCACCGACGGGAGTTACGCCGCTAGTGGCTACGGGCTTGTCTGTTTATGCTGTCGGCGACCACGTGCTCGTTGTCGGTTTCATTGATGGTGCCGTCCCGGGCGATGTTGCCGGTGGCCTGCCTACGCTCTATGCCAACCGCGAGGTTACTCTTGCCTCACATCCGGTCGTCAAAGCGTTTGGAAAGAACGCTCCGATCGCGGTGCTGGATCCCGGGCCGGATGATCCCAGCCTCTTGCTCGACGCGCTGTGCGCCTTCCCAGCAGCGTTGATGGTGCGCAAGACGATGGTGGACAAGCGAATCGACTATGACTGGTTTGCCGTCCGCTTTGTCGAGCTCTCACTGGAGCCTGCCCTTGTTGCGGTGACTCTGCCTGGGGCGGTGCCGGCTGGCGCTGCGCTCACGCTCAATCTTCTTTCCATGCGGCAGAAGCAGCTGCTTGGGACGCTGCGGCCGAGCGAAGAGCACCAGTATGAGGCCAAGGCATCGGCTGCCTTTCGTCGCCTTCAGACGGCGACCTTCCGCGAAGCTGATGTTGAGTACGCCGCAATCCGGTCGTCGACTGCAGTCGTCCTTTGCACAGCGACCGAGACAGCCATCAGGGTTTCGTCTGGCACCTCCCTTGTCGTCTGCCGCGTCCACGGCCTCTTGGAGCGCTCCCCGTGGCGTCCGGCCGCTGCCGCCGTCTTTGCCAATGGCATTGTCGCCTCCGTGGCCTCGACCCAAGCTGCACCGTCCGCCCCGACCACGCCACAACCGCAACCATCATCGGCATCGATCGATCCACCGCCCGAAGTTGCCGACCTCCTCGCCGCGTTCTCATAACGCCCTCTCCTGCCCAGTTTGA
>NW_013657668.1:187460-190464 GCF_000142905.1 Thecamonas trahens ATCC 50062 | reverse complement strand
TCCCATACCAGACACACACATCCGTCTCCACAGCCATGCCCTCACAGCGCCAACCGCTGGGCAACCTCATTGCACGGGCAGCAGAGCAGTTACTGCCTGCCGAGACCGGACCAAGCACGTCACAGGCTGTGGTGGCCCGTGCCCGTGAGTTGAGCCGGGCGGCGCAGAGCAAGGTCAAGGACGGGACGTTGATGGGCATGGCGGCAGTGGTGGTGGCGGCGGCGGCCGAGGAGGTGGCTCCTGCGGCGGCGCCTACCCATGCTCGTCTGGCCCAAGTTGGTGGATTCCGCACCCGTGGCAAGGCCATCACCGCCCTCACCCGTCTTCGCAACGTCCTCGGCCTCTCCCGTCCGCTCAGCATGCCCACCATCATCGCCGCCGCTGGCCTGGCCAAAGATCTTTCCGCTCCGGCCGTCGCCCTGCTCGCCGCCTTTAAGGATGCTTACATCCGCAAGATGCCCAAGGCCTCGCCCGAAGACGTCCGCAACGAGCTGGGCCAGCCCGTTGTGGCTGGCGCTGCCATCGCCGCCGCCACCCTCGCTCAGGGCCGCACCCTCGACACTGCCGGCGTCCGCTCGCTCGCCACCGCTGTGGACGTCACTCCCAAGGCGCTCAAAGCCGCGCTCAACTCGTTTAGCGAGACCCTGCCTGAGGTCGCCGCCGCCGTCGCGGAGAACCCGATCAAGACCCGAAAGACCGGCCGCAAGCCCAAGTCGTCCGCCACAACCAAGACAACGCCGCGCAAGCGCAAGCAGCAGCGGGCCCAGAAGATGCTTGAGTCGGCTCGTGCTGCTCGCGGCCGTGGCGGCAAGACCAAGCCGGCCCAGCGCCGCACGACGACGCCCGTCATCCAGCCGCGCGGCGTGGCCCCCGATACCGCGCCGTCACGTACACCGCGCCGCAAGCGCAAAGCCATCGCCGACGACTGGACCTCCAATCCGCTGCTGCTGAACATCCGCGCCGCCGCTGCAGCCGTCACCTCTGCGCACGCCAAGCGTCGCAAGCTGCTTGGCGAGGCCGGCTACTCTGCTGACGACAAGTCTACCATCGTCGTCCAGCCGCCGCTCGTTGCTGGCGCCTCGACGTTCAAGCGCTGGGCGCTGTGGCAGAGCGCATGACGCAGCACATCTGAGGGTCCGAGGATTTAGTATGGGCGATGTGGGATGGGCGTACCGGCCTGCGACCGCGATCGCGGTGACGGTAGGTCGCTGCCCGAGTCGGACGAATCGCTGCCGGAGAGAGGCTCGGAGATGGACGAGTCGTTGACCGCCACCGAACTGGCTGCCTGTGACGACGGCCCGGTAGCACCGGCTTGGAACAGGAGGTCGCTCACGAGGCCTTCTGTAGCGCCAGCACGCGGAGTGTAGACAATGACCGGTTTGGGCTTGGTGGCGGCAGCATCGCGGATGGCCTGTCTGAGGGCGGCAAGGCGGAGCGGCACGTGTGCCTCGCCGTGGGCCAGTGCCCAGAAGAGCAATTTGTCGGCAGCAAGGGCCTCGTCGGGCGTGCAGGCCGCGAGGATCGGGTCAAAGGCAGACATGAGATGGACGGCGAGGCCAACGCAGTCGGGCGAGTACACACCGAGATTGAGTGATGTGGCTTCGACGAGTGGGTGGGCGAGCGAGAAGCGAAGCCACGAGACGAGCGTCGAGACGACCGTGACAAGCGGCACCTCATCGACAGCATGCCACAACCGGGCGTTGAGGCTCTGTTGCAGACTGTACTCTGGCCAGAGCCACGATCCGGCGTCGGCGACGGTTCGTCGCACAGTGCCCGGGAGCACACGTGCGGCCACGTCGCTCAGCGCGCGGGCGGCATCGGCTCGCGACTCGGCCTCGAGGCGGCGGAGAAGAAGGAGGACGGCCTTGGGGCCATAGCGGAGCTCGCGGCGCTCCTCACCATGAACGATGAGCTCCTGCCTCTGGAGTAGGTCTCGGAGCGAGGCGGGCTGCGGGAGCGCGACGCCGGCGGCTGTGTGCGGAGTTTTCGGCGCGGCATGCGCCCAGTGTGTGCACGACTCGCTTGCGGTGGTGCAGTGGGTGGCGTGGTCGATTCGCCAGAGCTCAACGAGCGCTGGCGAGGGGACAAAGACGGCTGCGGCGTCGGCCAGAGCGCGCGCGTAGCGCTTGACGGCCGCCACCTGCTTGCGAGTCTGGATGGCTTTGGGCCTGGCGGCGCGAACGGCAGCAATGGCTGCCTGC
This sequence comes from Thecamonas trahens ATCC 50062, assembly GCF_000142905.1. Classification (NCBI taxonomy): domain Eukaryota; order Apusomonadida; family Apusomonadidae; genus Thecamonas; species Thecamonas trahens. Next base: position 188,263 of record NW_013657668.1, on the reverse strand, counting down.
GGCGAGAGATGCTCTGAGTAGACCAGATAGGCGGCGCAGACGAGGCCTGTGCGGCCGAGGCCGGCGTGGCAGTGGACGGCGGCGCGGCCGCCGAGCACGTTGACGGCGTAGTCGATGAAGAAGACGGAGCGGGCAAGGACCGCCATGCGTGGCACACCCATGTCGTCCCATCCCGAGGCAATGTGGGTGATGCCGGCAGCAGCCAGGACGTCGGGATCGTAGGCAAAGCCAGCTGACGAGTGCGGGTCGAGGCCATCACCGCAGAACGCATGCTCTCCGGGCTGCTGCAGATTGACGACCACACACACGCCTGCGTCGGCCAAGGCGACATCGAGGCCGTGGTCAGCGATCTTCCTCCACGATGGCCTGGCCATGGCGAGCAGATGGGGTCGGACCCAGGCCGAGGGCAGGCCCGGCATGGCTGCAACCGTCCCCGATCGGACTCGCTCGTGCTTGCACTTGCTCCCGCGGCAGACTGTTTTGCAGTACAAGGTGGACATATGTGGACACTATGATATGTGTGTGTATGTGTGTATGTGTGTGTGTGTGTGTGTATGTGTGTGTGTGTGTGTGTGAGGAACAGACGGACAGACAGACAGAGAGAGAGAGTGTGTGTCTCTGAGTGTGTCCGAGTGAGTGTGCGCGTGTGGTTGAATGTATGTGTGTATGTATGTGTGTGTATGTGTGTGTGTATGTATGTGTGTGTATGTGTGTATGTATGTGTGTGTATATGTGTGTGTATGTGTGTATGTGTGTGTGTGTGTATGTGCGTGTGTCAGGTCAGGTCGCCCCCCCCCCCCCCC
>NW_013657668.1:166024-187095 GCF_000142905.1 Thecamonas trahens ATCC 50062 | reverse complement strand
CCCCCCCCCGCCCCCCTCCACTCAATGCGACTCGTGTGCTCACCCCTCTCCCCTCCCACCACCACCGCCACTATCGCGACCACTACCATGACACATATCATCAAACCAGGGGCGGACGGACGTGAGCTCCGCCACCTGGTGCTGGACAACGGCCTCGAGTGCATGCTTGTCCACGACCCGGAGGCCGAGAAGGCCGCGGTGGCCCTCTCGGTAGCCGTGGGCCACATGGCTGACCCGGAGAGCCTCCCGGGCCTCGCACACTACCTGGAGCACATGCTGTTCCTGGGTTCGGACAAGTACCCAGAGGAGGACGCATATCGCAAGTTCATCAACGATCACGGCGGAGGCTGCAACGCATCTACATCGTCAGAGAAGACCACCTACCACTTTGATGTCGAGGCATCGGCTCTGGCTACGGCGCTGGACATCTTTGTCTCCATCTTTATCGCCCCGCTCTTCACTTCCTCGTGTGCTGCTCGTGAGGTCAAGGCTGTCGACTCGGAAAACTCAAAGAACTTGACCTCAAACTCGCGGAGGCTCTACCAGCTCATCAAGTCTACCGCAAAGGCAGACTACGCCTTTGCCCACTTTGGCACAGGAAACCTCGAGACGCTGGCTACTGCTCCCGATGCTGCCGGCATCGACGTTCGCGCTGCCCTTCTCGACTTTCACGCCAAGTACTACTCGGCAAACCTCATGCGCATGTGCCTAGTCTCCCCGCTCCCGCTCGATGACATGGCCGCCATGCTCCACGACGCCCACGTTCCGCTCATCGCCAACCACAACGCCCCGCTCCCGGTGTTTGACTCGGCCGCTGCCTCGCGCGTCTCAGCGGACTCCTGCCTGACCGATCGCCTCGCCGCTGCCTCGCCGCTGCCCTTTGCCGACCCGCCCTCCGGCCCGCACTGGTACACCATGGTCCCGGTCTCCGAGGAGCGCTCCATGGTCTTCCTCTTTGCCCTCCCGGGCCTCCGCCACGCTTACTCGACCAAGCCCCTCGCGCTCATCACCCACATCCTCGGCCACGAGGGGAGCGGCTCGCTGCTCTCGGCTCTCCGCGCCCGGGCTGGGCCACAGAGCTCTCGGCCTACACCTACCTTGAGCACTGGGAGTTTACCGTTCTCGCCGTCAAGGTCATGCTCACGCCTGCTGGTCTCGACTCCACCGATGCCATCGCTGCCGCCGTCTTTCACATGCTCCGCCTCGTTGCTGCCGCTCCCGACGCCGTCCTCGCCGCACTCTACGCCGAGCACGCTGCCATGGCCGAGATCAACTTTACCTTTCGCGAAAAGTCGTCGCCACGCTCCACCGCAAAGTCGCTCGCCGTCGCTCTCCACACCTACGCCCCCGAGCACATCCTCGTTGGTCCGTACCTTCACAGCCCGGCCGGCCTCAACGTCGGCCTCCTCCGCAACGTTGTTCTCCCCTGCCTCGTCCCAGAGCTGGCCCGCGTCTACGTCGTCGCCCACGCTACCGCATCGTCGGCCTCCCTCACCGAGCGCTGGTACGGGACCAAGTACGGCCGGGTCGAGCTCTCGTCTGAGCAGCGCGCTCTCTTCAACGGCACAGATAGCCTCCCGGCCCTCTGCTCGACCCTTGCTCTCCCGGAGCTCAACCCTTACATCCCAGACTCGTTCGACATCCTGCCCGGATGCGACGGCGTCCGCCCTGGCAGCGACGACCCGCTCGCCCCGCCGGTCCCGCTCAAGCTCATCGACGATGCCACTGGCCGCGTCTTCTACATCCGCGACACCGTGTACGCCCAACCCAAGGTGCTGGGCTCAGTCACGCTCTACTCGCACGAGGGCACCGCGGCGTCGCCGGGCCTCCTGGCCGCCAACTACGTGCTCGATCTCTTCCTCCGCGACGCGCTGCGCGAGTTCAAGTACCCAGCTTCACTAGCTGGCCTCCACGCCTCGTCCACGGCATCGTCGGTCGGCTACCGTGTCAGCTTTGGTGGTTACTCGCAGCACATGGGTACATATCTTGTCGACTTTCTGGCCGCCATTCGCGCCGTCGTGCTCGACCCAGGCAAGTTTGAAGTCTTCCGCGACCAGGCACTCAAGGTCTACCTCAACCGCAAATCCAACTCACCACACTGGCACGCCCGTCGCCACGTCGCCGCGCTTCTTGTCCCAGCCTCGTGGTCCGATGCCTCTGTTGTTGCCCAACTCGCCAGCCTCCGCTTTGCCGACGTCGAGGCCGCTCTGGGCCGGTTTATGCGCATCGGCTTTGCCGAAACCCTTGTCTACGGCAACGTGAGTGCCGAGACGGTCGTCGGTTGGGACGCCGCGCTCCGCCACGCCATGGGCTGGGCCCCGCTCCCTCTCGCGCTCCTCCCCCACACTCGCTGCGTCGCCCTCCGACCCGGATCGCGACTCGTCACCCGCGCTCGCGCTCCGCACGACGACGACACCAACTCGGCGCTTGCGCTCTACTTCCACATTCCAAACGGCCACGAACCGCACGTCCACTACGCGACACTGCTGCTGCAGCAGGTCATCAAGCAGATGGCCTTTGACGACTTGCGAACCCGGCAGCAACTTGGATATGTTGTGTGGACTCTCGCCCCGACGTACGCCGGCGAGCGCTTCTTTGGTTGGGTCATCCAGTCGGCCGAGCACTCGCCTGACGCCCTTGAGGCCGCCATCGACCAGTTTGTGGCCGAGCACATGGCCCCGGTCATCGCCTCGCTCGCCACCGACGCTGCCCTCCTCGAGCAGCACAAGGCCGCCCTCATCCTCAAGCACACTCTCCGTGACAAGACCTTCCGTGAAACCTTTTCCTCCGCCCGCTCGCTCCTCACCTCACATCGCTACGAGTTTGACCGCAAGGACCGCGCCGCCGCCCGCATCGCCGCCCTCGCCGCCACCGATCTTGCCTCGATCTTTGACCGCTGCATCGCCCCGCCCGGTGCCGAGGGTCCTTCGGCCCGCGCCGTCGTTGCTGTCAAGTACCACGGCCGCAACCATGTCAACGAGCTCACCGCCGGAACCGTTCTTGACGTCGAACGTGCCTCTGCCGCCTGTGAGCGTCTGATTGCTCTCGAAGCCGACGACGACGCCATCGCCGCCTGGCAGCCCCTCCAGACCCTCCACCCTGTCCGCTTCCCCCTCCGCGTTGTCGACCCACTCCTGCTCACCCCCACCCCACCGCCGTTACCGAAGCATGAGTGCTGGACCGGTCGATGCCCAGGCGATAAAGCCCGCACCACGATCCGCCGCCGCTACCGTCATCATCGGTGTTCGCGTGCTGATGCGAACGCGGCGGCAAGTTGATGCGGTGTGCCGACCGAGGGTGATGCGGCTGACGGTGCTCGGCCTATTGCCATATCGTTACCTCGCCACACTTGCCTGTCTACACCACACCCAGGCCCCCCATGGGCAAACGGCGATCAGCCCACATGCAAGCAGGCAAGAGAAGCACGCCGGCTGCAAGCGCGAGCGCAAGCGGGCCGACGAGCGAGTCGACCGCCCATGCCGAGTCGACCAGCACCGACGAGGCGGCGAACGAAGTGGCGATGGTGGCGACGGCGACAAGCGGACAGAGGACAAGGATGGGGACGGGCGGAAAGCGGGGAAGCAAGGTCGAGCCAGCAATGCGGGTGCACGAGCGGAGACAGATCATGGCCGAAGGTCTGACCGAGGAGCAGCGGGTGGCGCGCGAGTTCCGATGGCTCAACCGCGGCATCATCCTCGTCCTCACCATTGCCTTTACCATCTACGTCATGTACACAGTCAATGAGTACCGGCAAGACAAGGAACAGCCAGGGACAACAGTCTCGGTCGACCAGGCCTCATCGCTGGCGTATCCGACCTTTACCTTTTGCAACATCAACGACTACGACTTTGCTGTCCTAGTCGCTTTCCTCGGCCAAGGCAACGACGTACCGCAGCCCATCGAGCAGACGGTGCACTTTGAGGAGGCCATCTTCCGCGCCACTGGCATGTACTGCTACACCACCAACTCGGCCCCGCGCGACGACTTTCCGCCGCCACCACCGGGTTCTGCCTCCCCGCCCTTTGTCGCAAGCGCAGCATCGACCGACTACGCCCTCGAGATCGTCTTTCTGCTCAACACCTCGCTCGCCAGCAACAACATCCTCTTCTACGGCATCGGTGTCATGCCGTACCTGTTCGGGACCAAGCCGACCGAGAACGACGTCGACCGCATGACCAACTTTGGCTCACCGGGCCTTTCCACCGTCATGACCATCAAGCGCGAGATCTTTGAGAGCATCAACAACGCCCAGTCAGTCTCGTACTCGATCTCTCAGTCGACCATCGCCCTCGCGCAGGACTCGCCACAGCTCGCATCGATCCCGCCCGGCTTTAGCGTTGTCCACATACTTCTCCAGTACGATAGTCTGAACACCGTCGTGACCAAGGAGACCTACGCATACCCCATGACCTCGCTGCTTGGTGAGCTCGCGGGCATGGCTGGCACTATCCTCGGCCTTGACTGCCTCTCTGGCATTCTGCTCGTTCAGCTATGTGGCTTCAAGATGATCCAGCGCCGCCGCAACGCCACCCAGCAGAAGCTGAACGAGCTCGATTTTGCCGAGCCATAGCAAGGCTGCCGCAGTCGGCGGTGGCCACCTGGAGAGCAAAAGCGGGGGTTTATGCAGCCGAGTTCAGCGCCCTTGTAGAGACGATAAGATAAAGTCAGCGACGCGCTCCCCAATCATGATGCACGGCGCGTTGGTGTTGCCTGAAATGAGTGTCGGCATGATGGATGCGTCGGCGACGCGCAGACCGTCGACACCGACAACTCGCAGTTGCGGATCTACAACAGTGCCAGCCGCGCCAGGCTCGCCCATCTTGGCCGTCCCAACTGGGTGGTAGACAGTGACAGCAAAGTTACGGACATGCCACTCCCAGTACGAGACGCCGGCGGCGGCGCCGTCGGGCGCCGACTCGTAAAGCGGCGACGTCGTCGGTGACGACGCGTCGATCCACTCGGCGTACGCCTCGTCAGCGGCGAGCTTGAGAGTGTCATGGACAGCAGCGACGAGAAGGTCGACATCGGCCTGTTCCGCAAGGTAGTTTGGCTGAATGAGCGGCGGGTCAAATGGTGACGACGAGTTGAGAGTGATCGCACCGCGAGACTTGGGGTGGAGGATGATCGGCAGAAAGTTGATACCTCCCGCCTGCCAGCGGTCCGGGTCATCAATCACTCCCTGCGCCACAAACTCGGGCTTGGTTCCGATGTTTGCTGCTTCGACGTCGGATCCACCGGTTGCTATCATGTGGATCTGCACGTCCGGCACCGACGCCGGAAGATGGTCTGAGGTGCCGGTCGAGTAGAACGCCGTGCCCTCGAGTCCGTTGGTGGTAAGCAGACCGCCACTAAAGACAAGATACTTCAAGAGCGTGGTGAGCGATTCAGCACGCTTCTTGGTGATAAGATGCCCACTCGCCTTGTCCTTGGTCGGGAACCGAACAGGAACCATCAAGTGATCGCGGAGGTTGCGGCCGACGCCGGGCAAATCCACCACAGTCTCAATGCCGGCAGCAGCGAGAACATCCTCGGGCCCGATGCCCGATAGCATGAGTACGTGCGGCGAGCCAACAGCACCGGCCGACAGCACAACTTCTGTGGTGGCTCGGACAACTCGCCGCGGCGAGTCCTCACTGGCGACGCCGTCAGAGTCGGCAGTGTCGGCAAACTCGACGCCGACCGCCCTCACCTTCCCGGACGCCGCATCGGTCTCAGTCACCACCCGAGTGACATGCGCAAAGGTGCGAACATGGAAGACACCACTAGCCGAAGCTGCGGCGGCACGAGCGAGTGCAGGCCGGAGAAAGGCTGCGGCCGACGAGGCGCGCACCCCGTCCTTGATGGTCAGATCACAATGGGCGATGCCCATCATGCCGCCAGCACCATTGTAGTCCTCGTTGCGGGCGAGCCCGAGCGCCTTCCCGGACGCAATAAACGCGTCTACCAGCGGCGATGACGTTTGCGGCTTGGAGACCGTGAGCGGACCGCCTGTTGCGCGATGGGTCTCGTTGGCGGCGAGCGGGCGGGCGACGTAGTTTTCCGACTTGCGAAAGAACGGCAGAACGTCAGCAAAGGACCAGCCCGACACACCCCACAACTTATCATAATCGTCCTGTGCCCCGCGGACATACACCATGTAGTTGATTGATGAAGATCCGCCAAGCGTCTTGCCCCGCGGCCACCGCGAGCGCCGCTCGTGCATCGACCCGTGCGATGCAGCCTGCGGCTGCGTGGTGAACTGCCAGTCGAGCTTGGTCCGCTGCAGCAGCGAGCACCCCGCCGGGATGGCCACCTCCATCATAGCCGAGTCTGACGGCCCGGCCTCTAGCAACAGCACTCGCGCATCTGGTGCGCCCTCAGCCAGCCGGGCGGCAGCCACCGCCCCTGCCGACCCGCCGCCGACAACCACGTAGTCGTACTCGTCAAGCAGCGGGGTGTGGGCAAACTCGGCTGGTGGCGGGACGAGGACTCGGTATGCAGCCGCAGCCGCAAGTACAACAAGCACAGCACTCGTCCAGAAGCGACAGGTCATGGTAAGGCTGTTCGCGTCTTTGGGGCAGGAACGGTGTGTCCGCAGGTGCTTCCGCCTGTCTTTCCTCTCTTCAAGACGCGTGCGTGTGGGCGCAAAAAAAAGGTCGCAGTTTGCGCCTGGGTCTTTTCTTGGTCACTCGTGTTTGCCTCGCGCCTGACCGGTGCCTCTGTCAGCTCGTGAACTGCATCTGCGGCCATTGTTGACGACAACAAGGCTTTGGATCTCGGCATGGCCGGACCGATTCAAGTCCGGATGTGACGGTACAAGGGAATCGTGCGTCCAAGCGGCGAAACAGGTGACAAATCATGCATGTGGTTTCGGGCTGTGTTGGGCGGGCAGGTGACATGGGGGGAAAAAGGAGCAATGTTACGCATAATGGGTTGGCGCGACGGTGCTGAGAGTCAACAACCCGATCACGCCATGGGGCAGATGTACTTGGACTGCCAAACGAGAGAGTACGGAGCAGCCGAGTTGGTCACAACCGGCTGCCCGATGCCAGCGCCGAGGTTGCACATGAAACGGATGGAGACTTGGGGATAGGCGAGGGTGAAACCGCGCTCGGACGGGTTGAAGACGCCGAGGTTCGAGGCGAGCGACTGGCACTGCGAGCCCGAGTTTGTGATGAGACCGACAAAGGTGCCGCGCAAGCACTGGGAGAAGAGGCAGTAGCGACAAAGCGAGTAGGCGATGTAATCGGTGTCGCCACCATCGCCCGACGGAATGGCCGAGATGCTTGTGGTCTGACCCGAAGCATTGTACGCATCAAACAGAGCCTGGAGGTTGTACGTCCCGTTCCACGACTCGCACTGGATCAGATCATCGCCAACGTTCTCCACCACTGGACCATCATTCACCACAACAACGTCATCAGCGTCCAAGGACGACGACGCCGTCGCACTTGAAGCGACGACCACCAGCACGACAAGCGCCACCAGGAGGATGTTCAGAGACTAAAGAGGGAGAGGATGTGAGTGTGGTAGGGGGCAGGGAGGGTGACAGTGGGCTGGGTTGCGGAAGACATACCATACTATGGGAGTGAGCTGGTGGGCTGGTGTTGGTGGGCGCAGGTGGGTGTGTGGACGTGTGCGGGGGGGCGTGCAGGGAGTGACGGGGGAAAAGAAGGCAGAAGGAGACAGAGGAAAGCGGGAGAGACTCCAAATGGCGAGCCACCACCACCACCACCCGGCCATGCTGCGCTGTCCCCCACTCCTGCCCCCACCCGACCACCCGACCACTCCTCTTCCCCTCTCCACCACCACCACTACCACCACTACCACCATAATGACAAGTCTACCATTTGGTCTCTCGTCGCTACGCGGGTATGCCGACGGCGCCGGGTCCGGGACCGAGTCGGGCGACGAGAGCCCCTGTGGGCGGAGCGGGTTCGGAACCGAGACCGGGACTGAGACCGAGACAGACACCGACACGCTCGGTACCTCACCAGTCTTTGCACAGGCTCCCTTCCCTATGGTGCGCCAGTCTGGCGGGCGGCGAAAGCGGGGAGCCGGTGCGGCTGGTGGTTCCGACTCGGGCGCGAGCGGGAGCGGGAGCGGGAGCGGAAGCACTGGGAGCGAGGTAGTGGACGGCAAGGACGGGCTGGACGACTGGGGCGGGGTCGGGGGCTGCGCGGGCGGGCGGAGCGGAGACCGGTCAAGATCTTCTGCTCAGTCCTACCAGAGATGGTGTACACACTCGGGTTTGGCTTGGACGCGCTGCCGAGGGTGGCGTACGCGCTGATCAACTGCATGCTCAGCTCGTCGGCCTTTGTCTCGGTCACCCACATCCACGACGAGCTCTCGCTGGTGGTCGACGAAGAGACGCTGAGCCTCTTCCTCCCGCACGCGGACGTGGTCAACTTGCACAGCCAGGCCTGGCGGGTCATCGAGATCTCCGAAGACAGCATGCAGTCGGCCGCCGGCGTTTTTGGCCGGCTCTCGGCGCCGCTGGCCGAGCACGACATCTCGATCTTCTATCTTTCGACGTATGCGTCCGACTATGTTCTGGTTCCGGCCGCACAGGTCCGCGATGCGATTGCAGCGCTCAAGAGCAGGTACGCGGTCGGAGTTGCCGGCGAGCTGCCCGAGGCGGCGCCGACATCGGCAATGGTGGCCAAGTTTGCCGCCGCCGGATCCAGCGCTGAGTCCAGCACCGGCACCGGTCTCACCGAGCCAGCACCGATGGCCGTGACATGGCCGGCGGTCGGTGATGCACTCCGAGTGCTGGCGGTGCCGGAGCGCCGGTTTACGGCAGTCTTTGGAGCTCTCTGCGCCGACTTGTTTGTGTCGGCCAACGCCGCAGCCGGGGCCGGAACCCGGTTTTTCTCGCTGACCAAGACTGCGGATGAGATCTCGATGCTGCTAGAGCAGCGAGTGGTCGACGCGCTGGAGGTGCCCGGCCTCACGCTCTGGTCACACACCTGGGTCCCACTCCGAGTCGAGGGCAACGTCGGCGGCGGGGATGGGTTTACCGAGACCGGCATCGTCAACCGCATTTCTGCCCCGCTCTCACGGGCAGGTATCCCCACGTTCCATCTCTCGACCTTTGCTTCGCACTTTTCCCTCGTTCGCCAACAGAACTCGACCGACGCCGCTGCTGCGCTGGAGCGGTCGTTCCAGGGCGCGAGCGCGAGCGTCTAGTCGAAGAGGGCGACGAGCAAGTCCTCGAGCGCGGCGACGTAGTTTGCGGTGTCGAATAGCGGCGAGGTGCCTCTGGCGAGGCGCACTGCGAGCGAGTTCTTGACCGTAGCGAGGCCACCGCTAAGAAGGGCCCGGGCGGCAGACTCGTAGGCCGACCACGAGTCAACCACCAGAGCACCGAGGGCGGTCGGCTCACCGGCGAATGCGGCGGAGACAAGCGAGGCACCAACCCGCGATTGGAAGGCATCGCCTGGGTAGGTGATGACCGGGACACCGGCCCAGAGCGCATCGAGCGCTGTGGTGTGTGCATTGTACACGTGGGTATCGAGAAAGAGGTCGGCGTGGGTGAGGCGGGCCACATGCGCTGTGTGCGGCAAGTGCGGCGCAAAGACAAGCGAGCTGCTTGTGTTCACGCCACGCGCGGACAGAGCGTCGACGATTGCGGCCTCGGCGTGCGACGACGACGACATGAGCCAGAGGACAGCGTCGGGCTGGGCGAGGAGGAGCCGAGCCCAGACGTCGAGAGCCTGGGTGTCGATCTTGTAGAGAGCGTTGAAGCAGACGAGAACGGTGGCGGTCTCCGGGAGGTTGTGATCGGCACGGGAGCCTGCGCGGGCAGCAAGCTCGCTCCGTGGCAGCCGTCGTGCAAACGAGTTGGGTTGGTAGGTGTGCGGGAGCAGGAGTAACTGCTCGGCAAAGAGCGTTGGATCAGGGGCAGTGATGGCATCGGCGACCATGTGTGTGACGTAGCTCGCGCCCATGGTGCCTGGATAGCCGAGCATGTTGACAATGACCGGAGCAGGCGCAAGCGCAAGGAGCTCGTGGCGGTTGCCGGCGGTGTGGCCGGTGAGATCAATAAGGACGTCGAGCCGGAGATCGTCGTGGATAAAGGCCGCCAGCGAGGCATGGTCCATGTCCCACACGCGATGAAAAGCGTGGCCGTAGAGAGCCTCGGTGGCGGTGCGCCCGGGAGAGCCGTCCGAGGGGCGGAGGGCAAGAAGCGAGGCGTTGACCACGCTGGGCTTGTGAAGCGACGGAACGTCGATCATCAGCCGCCCCACCGGGCTGCTGCCCCAGTCTGCAGAGAGGTAGCCAACACGGAGCGGGCCTGGGTTTCGCCGCGGTCGGCTCTGGCCCGGCTCGAGTTCCCATGTGTACGGCTCCAGCTCGAGAGCAGCAAGCGAGGCAAGGGTCCAGCGGGCGTAGGCAGCAGCCAGGTCGCGGAAGATGGCTGGGTCGAGATCAAAGGCGAGAGCGTGGAATGGGCGGGCAGCTGGACGCTTAGTTGGATCACCAGCATTGGCAGCAACGTCGGCAGCGATGCCTGCGGCGAGAACCGACTTGTCCTCGTCACGGGCAGCAAGGTCGAGGACCATCAGCCGTGCAAAGGCACGGTCAGAGAGCGCATGCGCCGAGGTAGGGTCGAGGTCCAGTGCGGCATTGATGGCTTCTAGCGCAGCGGTGTGGTCTGAGCGGGCGGTGTGGACCGATGCCAGGGCAAGGTAAACTTCGGCGGTGGGCATCGATGCCAAGCCGGCGCGGTAGAGTCTGAGTGCGTGGTCAAGGTCGCCGGACTCAAACAGGGCTAGCGCCCAGTTGAAGGCATTCTCGACAGCGGCGGTAGAGGAGGTCGAAGTGTCAGCGCCACTGCCAGCTGTGGCGATGGTAGCAGCAGCACGCTCAAAGGCGGCCAGCGCCGCGGGAAGGCGACCAAATCGGCGGTGGAGCATGCCAAGGACAGTATAGGCGGCAGGATCCGGCTTTGCTGTCGACTCGAGGACGGCGTCGAGAAGCCGCGAGGCGCGCGCAAGTTCTCCAGCATCTAGGGCAAGGCGGGCGTCGGCGACCTGGAGCATGCCGCCGTGAGCAGAACGGTAGGCGCTGGATCCGAGGTGGCGGCGGGAAGCGTCGAGTGCCTCAGCGGCAGCGTCGAGGTGCCCGCGAGTCCGTTCGAAGCGGACAAGATCGGCGTACGCGCCAGGCTCGCCGGTCTCAAGTAGAACGGTGAAAGCAAGTCGAGCGTCTTCCTCGCGTTCGGGACCGAGTGCTGCCAGCGACCATGCGGCGTAGCGGCGGGCGTCGGTGAGGCTCGGATCGTCGGCGGCGCGGGTAAACCAGGCAGCAGCGCGGGCATGATCGCCTGCGCGCGCGGCCGCCAGCCCCGCGTTGAACAAATACCTCGGGTCAGCGGTGCGACCAGAGTCAACAATGTCACCGTAGGCGTCAGCAGCGGCGGCAAACTCGCTCTCTTCAAACAACAGGCCGGCGGCAAGCAGGGCGGCCGACGCATCGGTAGCTGGAGCGAGGGCGTCGGCCTTGCGAAAGGCAGCCAGAGCGCGATCGATCTTGCGTGCAGCCTTGAATACCAGGCCGCGGGCCAGATGCGCCAACGAGAGTCGTGGATCGGCGCGGACGGCAGCCGCTGCCGCCCGGGCTGCTTCTTTGCGGCGCGATGCGGCGTCGGCTGCCGCCGAAGCATCAGCCCAGGCCAGGAGTGCCAGCGCGCGATTAGCCGGCGCCAGCGCAGGCGACTCCGTCTTTGCTCGCCCAACAATCTCCTCTGCCGCTGTGTAGCAGTCGACTGCGTCGGGGAACCTGGCCTCGGCGTACGCGGTGTTGCCCGCAGCAACCAGGGCGGAATGTGTGGGAGGCGCGGCGGCGCCCGGGCACAGCGGCGGAGGTCGGGAGCGGCGGCGGAGGCGGGCGGCAGAGGCAGAGACGACGATAATGGCGAGGAGGACAAGGAGCGAGTGGAGGGACGGCATGGGTGCGTGGGCGCGCGGGGGTGGGCTGGAGTGCAGTGACGCGGTGACCTACGGCGACGCGGTGACGACACAAGCCAGTCACGGCCACAACGGCACGGGCATTCGCGGCGACGGCGGTATGGGGCTCGGCAAGCAAGGGTGTTATGGTAGATGAACTAATAACGCTTAAAGGTAAACTTGGGATTGGTCTCTTTCCAGTTGTCGGCCCCGGTCTCACCGTAGATGTGCGGGGCAAAGCCGCGGCGCTTGGAGCCTGTGAGCGAGTAGCCGGCGCCGTTGTTTGTGGCGGGGTCGGATCCGGGATCGCCGGGCCCGCGGTAGACGAGGGTCTTGGCGACGCCCTTGCCGGCCTGCATCTCGGGCTTGAGCGGGCGACGGGAGAGCCTGGGGCGGCCATCGGAGCCGTCGTAAGAGTGGCCGGAGACAATGTTGTACGAGGTACGATGGTGGACGTTGTCGGCAAAGACGCGCTTGGACGGTTGGCGGCGCTCCGAGGTGTGGTCGAGGCCGATGTTTGAGAGATTGGAGACGGAAGGCGCGGCCTCGGGCGCAGAGGGAATGTGGGCCTCGTGGCGGAGGAGGTCCGAGGTGTACGAGCTCGCTGGGTCTGGGTGGACGCCCTCGAGCGAGTAGCCTGGCGAACGTGAGCGGCGCGGGGCGCGGTGGTGGGTGGGCGAGGGCGAGCGGAGCATGTTGGCCTTGGTCTTGTGGCGATCAGGCTGGAGAATGTCGGTCATGTTTGTCCCCTGGTTCTTCTCGAGCAGCTCCTTGGCCTCGCGCGAGTACGGGTTGGGCGGGCGGCGAGGCGGCGGCGGCGGCGGATCGCGCTTCAGGTTCCACCACTCTTCGGTCTCGCGGGTGTAGTCGATTTCCGAGTGGCGCTTGCCCGGGCGGTACGGGAGAGGATTCGGGTTGAAGATGTCCGAGTCTGGCGGCGGGCCGACGGCGCCTGCGCCGCGGCGGCGAGGCGGGTTCTTCAGCTTGCCGACATGGAGGTCGCGAACCGAGCCGAGCTCGGCCTGCGGGGCGCGCGCGTGGCGCTGGAGCTGGGCCGAGCGGCGGCGGGACTCGGCGTCACGGGCGGCGCGCTCCTCGCTGTCGTCGGCGTACCGCTGGAGCACCGGGTTGTAGCGCTTGTTGTTGACCGAGGTTGCGGCCTGGAACCGCTGCATCTCACGCATGCGGTCGCGATCCGAGCGCGGGTCAAAGATGCGGCGGGTGGCGGCGCCCGAGGTCTTGGCGTAGTGCTCGTACTCGTGCTGCGGATCGGTGCCGGAGGCGAGCTGGGCCGAGGCCGAGGACGAGTCGACGCCGCGGCCGTACGGCATGCGCAGGCCGCGGCTATGGCCGTTGGCGTAGGGATCTTGATTGGCATCAGGAACATGCGCCGGCCCCCGCGATGGCCTTGGGCGGTATGCAGCATATGGCTCGTCAGCGCCCGGAGCATAATACGAGTGGCTCGCCTGCGACGGCGAGGCAGCCGGCGGCGGTGCACCGGACGAGTAGGCCTGGTGTGGGGCGGCGGCATGGATTCGCGGGTCGAGTTCGGCGCCTCCATGTGCGCCCAAGGCAAAGTGCGAGTCTGAGTACTCTGCCATGGGAAGTGGGGGAGTGGGGAGGGGTGGGGGTGGGGAGGGGTGGGGTGGCGAGGGGTGGTAACGGCAATGCTAATTGGGCGAGGGAGAGGGAACGAGTGAGGGGACGGGAACAGGGAATGGGAGTGGGAATGGGAATGGCGAAGGAATTCAGTTGGAACGGTTTGGGAGTGACAAGGGGGGAGATGGCATTGTCTGATGGTGGGGAGATGGCATTGTCTGAGGGGGGGTGGGGGATGGAGGGAGGGGATGCGGGAAAGGGGGTATGGGAGAAGGGTGGGGGGGAGGGGAGGAGGTGAGGGATGGGGAATGGGGGGAAAGGGCGGTGAGGAGCGATTGGGCTCTGGTCAGGCCATGGCTCTGGTGAGGCCTTTCAATATCATTCGTTGTTGGCACAGAGGTGGTGCGGTGACGGGTTGGCCGGCGACACCCGACGCTTGTGGTTGGTACTGGGCATCATGATCACGCCGGTGTTCAGACTCTCGCAAGACAACGAGTTTGTGTATGTTCACATTGTGCTCAAGTCGATCAAGGTATGGTTTCGCTGGTGGTGGTGGAAGGGTGGCCACCCGGGCGGGGGCGTGCGGGCGTGTGGGCGTGTGGGCGTGTGCGGGACAGTGGCGGGATGACCAACGCGGCGCGTTGTCCGGCGACTCATGATGGGCGATGATGGGGCGGAGAGGGAGACAGTTTGATGAGGTCGACTACTACATCGGAATGTACGAGTTCAAGTCTTTGTCAAGCCGTACTTTCTCCGGCTGCACTTTAAGCAGCCGCTGCAAGACTCGATGGAGGACGCCAAGTCGGTGTACAACGACGACACGCGCGAGCTGACCGTTCATCTGCCAAAGCTCAACCACGGCGAGTTCTTCCCGGATCTCAACATGCTCACCGCGCTTATGACTCCCAAGCAGGCCAAGACCAAGCCTGCCCGCCCGGTCATTGAGGTCCTCTCGTCCACGCCGGCTGTAGGCGGCGACATCGACTCGGACGACGACTCGGCGACGGCTCGGACGACGGCGAGGGGCCGAGCGGCCCTGCTGCCACCCGCACTGGTGACAATGTCCCGCGCTCGAGCGAGCTACTGGACATGGAGGTCGCTGGCCCGACTCCGCCGTCGGAGCTGCTGGCCGCCGCCGGTGAGGTCGACTGGTCGTTCCCAGCCCGGAGGGTGGAGGCCGACGGCTCGGCAGCCGACGCGCTGCTCGGACGGGTCCGCTACGGCTTCAATAACGCGCACGCCGAGTTCTTTGCGCCGCTCATGGAAGAGCTTCCGCTGATCCTCGACTCGCCTGCGCCAGACTCGCTCACTGTGGAGCAGCGGCGCGCCGCCATGCGCGAGCGTGAGGCCGGCGATTTTGACTCGGAGCACTACATGGCCGAGTACGCCGAGCCCGAGGCCATCGACGAGCTGCTCGGCGAGCACGCACCGGTTCCGTGGTGGGCCGAAGCATACCAGACGTTGCGGGAGTGGGCTGCCGCCCCCGAGCACGCCGCCGCCTTTGCCGACTTTGCCACCTCTTTCACCCCGCGCCTCGCGTTCCCGGTTCCCACGCCCGGCCTAGCGTCGCCGGTCCCAGCCACTGTCATCGAGCTCGACACGGACGAGCGCGACGAGTTGATGGCGCTGCCGGCAAAGGAGCACCTCGTCGACGAACCGACCCGCGAGCTCAACGGACTACTCGAGATCCTTGCCGCCTACGCATACGACATGCGGATGACCGGCGGGGAGCACAATGTCGAGTCTGCGTGGACGGTGGCTAAGCTGAATGGGCTCACGTCATGGCTGACAGTTCCACACTCTCCGCGCGAGGCCCTGCTCTCAGTCATGCGCCGCTCGCTCGTCTATCCGCTCTACCGCTCATGGAAGCTCGCATCGCGCATCCGCCGCGACGCGCTCATGATCGCTTGCACCGGCCGCATGGGTGTCCTCAAGGCTCTCCTCGACATCCACAAGCTCTTCAAGCTCTCCGAGGACAAGTACTACTTTAACGAGCTGTACATCGAGGACTACTGCGTGTGGATCCAGTCGCTCTCCGACGCCACCTACCTTGCTTGGCTCGCCTCGTCCCTCACCGCGCCCAAGATCTCCAAGGCTGACCTCGGTGCCGACCTCGACATCCCGTTTTGGGAGGCCGCCGCCGACGATCGACTTGCTGGCGAGTTGTAGTCAGACCTATCCCCCCCCCCCCCCTCCAGCTCGCCCGAATACAGAAGACGTTGTCCTTGTGCCCGTGTCCGTGCGTGTGTCCGACGCCGCGCCGTTGCTGTCGCCGTCCCCGTGTCACCGCCAACTCGTCTCACAATCCACCCACACCCATACCCATACCCGCAATTCGCCCACCCACCCACATACCTACACCCATCATGCACACCCTCGCACTTGTGACGCTGCTGGTAGCTGTGGTCGTCGCTACTGTCACTGGGTATCCTGGCGCTGCGTCGCAACCGTTCGGCCACACCCGCGGCCGCGCACATGACAAGACCATCGACGGTGGTTCTGGACACGGCCTGCCTAATGTGACCCATGCACTGGCCGGAGGCGGTAGTGGAAGCAGGAAGGCTCAGTTTGTGCACACATTTGTCAACCGGAGCCTGGACGGCGTGAGGTACACGGGGCATCTGCTGGTGCTGGACAACCCGTCACCGGGCACCTTTGCGCTCCTCCCGCCGTATCCCGGTGGATGTGGGACAAAGGCTTATACAACGAGCACAGCGGCAGCCGGGCGCTGTCTGGCGGCGACCAACGCTGGCTTCTTTGACGTCGCCACGGGCGCCTGCCTCGGATCGCTGGTCTCGGACGGCAAGGTCGTCCAGGCTTCGACGCTGGTCCGGCCGTCGTTCGGCATGCTAGCCGCAAACGCACACCGGACGCATCCGGTCTTCTTTGCTGGCTACGTGGCAGCAACAACCGAGACCGAACTTGCTTCTGCTGGCTTTGTCAACCTTGTGTCTGGTGTCGGCTGGCTCGTTGCCAACGGTACCTCGTTCCTGAATGCCTCGATCGCCATCGAGCACCCGTCGCCGAGTTTTGTGGCCGAGGCCGCACCGCGGCTGGCCATTGGCCACGACGCCGACGGCCGGCTAATGATTCTCGAGGTCGACGGTGACGAGATCTTCAAGACCGGGCCGAACCTGGTCCAGCTCACTGCCCTCGCGCTCGATCTCGGCTTCTACAATGCTGTCAACCTCGACGGTGGCGGTTCGGACACCGTCGTGCTCGGCTCGTCAATCTGCTCCTCGTGTGGCGCGCTCAACCAGACGTGCACCGACATCAAGGCATCCGCCACGCCGACCATGCCCGCCGCCTCCGCGCCGCCCACGCCGGCCGGCGAATACATGCCCTGCATCAAGTGCGGCTACGCCGCCGGCCACAACCTCCACATACCGCTCTGCCAGCGGCTGGTCACCTCGATCACCTGCATCCGCGACACGCCAGATGAGATCCTCACCACACCGTAGGGGCCGCGCGCCTGCAACTGTTCCATGGTCATCCGACAATCTAAAGCTCCATCCGCCGGCCATCGCATGCGGTCATCGCGCCGCCCGTTCGCCGGTCCCCCGCCCCCCCCCCCCCCACCCCCCACCACACACACGCCACACCACACCACCACACTCTCTCACAACACCCACCCATGGCTGACGAAGAGTACCCGCCGACGGTAGCCAACCTCCTTGCGCAGCAGTCGCTGCGGTGGATCCTTGTGGGCGGCAAGGGCGGGGTGGGCAAGACCACGACCTCGTGCTCACTCGCCCTCCTCCTCTCCAAGGTACGGACCATGCCGAGGGTATATCTCGAGCACTGCGTGTGCTTTCCCTGCCACTCACTCACCACTACACTTTCCGCGGTATGCGCCCGCAGCACCGATCGCGGGTCCTGCTCATCTCGACGGATCCGGCACACAACCTCTCGGACGCGTTCCGGACCAAGATCGGGTCCGAGCCAACGCGGATCACCGAGACGCTCGATGCCATGGAGGTCAAGGCGTCGGTGCCCAAGGACGTGCTCGAGTCTGACGATGGTGCTGGCCTGCAGGCCATGCTCGGCAAGTTTGAGTTCCCAGGCGCCGATGAGCTCTTTGCCATCTCGCATGTGATGAAGCTCGCGGCGTCGATGGAGTACGACACGGTGGTTCTCGACACGGCGCCGACCGGGCACACGCTGCGGTTCCTGCAGCTGCCCGAGACGATGGACAACTTCCTCAACACCTTTACCTCGGGGCCGATGGGCGGAATGCTCACCCAGCTGATGGGCGCCAACGGCGAGCACATGGAGCGCATCAACGAGATGAAGACCCACATCCGTATGGCCAAGACCCAGTTCACCGACCCGGACCTCACCACCTTTGTCTGCGTCTGCATTCCGGAGTTCCTCTCGGTCTACGAGACCGAGCGTCTCATCCAGGAGCTGACCGAGAACGACATCGACGTCCAGAACATCGTTGTCAACCAGGTTGTCCGCGACCCGCCTGCGCCGTGCACCCAGTGCGCCGCACGCATCGCCATGCAGGGCAAGTACCTCGGCCAGATTGCAGACCTCTACGACGACTTTCACGTCTCCATCATCCCGCTCCTCCAGCGCGAGGTCCGCGGCATCCCGGACCTCACCGTCTTTGGCTCGCTCCTCCTTCATCCCGAGTCGACCGAGCCCGTCCTTCCCGAGCAGGAGTAAACGCCGCTCGCCGCATCAACCTCTCTTGTCGTGATCACCACTGCATGCGCAGGCTCTGTGATCACTGACAGGGAAAGACAGATCGGCCCAAGCTGCATGTCTGGCCCTCCCTCCATTGCAAGCCGGCCACCGCGACGACGGCGCAGACTACGAACAAGCCGCACCACTCCACTCGTCCCGGATTCCCCCTTCCACACAACCTCGCACATGGTACGCCCTCCTCCCGCCTCCGTTTCCCCCTTCCCCTTCCCCTCGCTCCTCGCCCCCTCACACACACACACTCTCTCTCTCACTCACACACACATACATACACACACAGGCTGCATCGTCTACGCCTGAGAGTGACGTCAAGTTCGCTGGCCGGTTCGAGCTGTCGCTGCCGCTGGCGCCCCACGAGCGGCCGGTGCAGGACTTTGGATGCACGCTGCAGCGGTCGGATTGGAAGATGCCACACGCTGGAACATTGTACATCACTCGGATGGGCTTGTTCTTCTATGTGGCCAACAGGCTGGTAGGTGGGACGGCCCACGTGTCGTTTGCCGATGTGACGGCTGTCGAGGCCACCAGCAACTTGCTCATGCTCCCGGCCATCCGCGTCGAGACCTACACCGGCACGCTGTTCTTCAGCAACTTTATCCATCGCGCCAACTGTCTCGCTATCATCCAGCACATGGTGGCCGCCACGCTGACGCCGCTCACCTTTTTGCACCGCAAGCTCGTCCGAGGCAGCGACGTGGCGTCGGGCATGATGACCGGCGGGGCCGCGCTCCGTGGCCGTCTGCTTGGCCGTGGGCAGGACGAGGATGTGCTGTTCAAGCAGCTCAAGACCTCGCGCGCCCTGCAGCTCGCGTACGAGACACTCGACATCGGAACATCAACGCTGACCGAGCTGGACCACCAGGGCGAGCTCATCGCCCGCCAGCGTGTCGCCATGGCCCACATCCACGCCAACATGGACGAAGCTGACCGCCTCCTCCGCGGAATGAGCTTGACCGGCGCCGCAGCCAACGCATTCACTTCGCGACCGACGTCGGTCGAGGACGCCGACGCTGCAGCGTCGGCCAGCATCAATACTCGCGGCTGATGCAGGTACCTGTTGTCGACTGCACGACCTCGTCGTACACTGCCTCCCGCTTGGTCTTTACCGATACCGCGCTCTGCATCCTTGGCGGCGACGTGGAAGGCGATGCCGACGCGAGCCGCACCCTCGTCCGCGTTGCGCCTTACACCGGCATTTCGTCGTTGACCCTCCTACCACGGGCTTACCACCTTTGCATCGAGCTCACATCCGCCGCCGTCGCCTCCAACGCCGATGCACCCAAGGGCTCGGCCATCCGTAGCGAAAGCATGGTTGTTGTCACCGCGTACCTAGAGGACATTCTCCTAGAGCTGGGCGAGCGGCGTGTAGCCGACATCCCGCTCATTGTCGATGACGGCGCCGCGCCGCTCTCCCACAAGTCCTCGTTCTACGCCAGCTCACCAGCATTTGGTGGCAAGGTGACTCCGGCGGCGATGGCGAAGCGCGTCGACGCGCTCCGCAACCCTGAGTTTGTTCCCTTGTCCGCCCAAGCCTTTATGCCGTCGGCAGACACCGATGCCGCTGCCCGCGAGCGCCTCCGCCAGCAGCAAGCCCTCATCGAGGCCGAGGACCAGCAGCTCGACGAAATGTCGCGTGTGCTGGAAAAGCTCAAGGCAGTGGCCACCACCATGGGCACCACCCTCGATCGCCAGAACGCCGACCTCGATCAGCTGGAGAAGGACGTCGACAGCGGCTCGAGCCGCATTCACTCTGCCAACCGCAAGATCATCAAGAAACTGCACTGATTGTCCGACGCGATGAGGGACTTTACACGCCCGGCTCGCATCTCCCGCTACAACTTGCTCCAAAGCTTACTCGCCCTCGCCCTCGCCCTCGCCTTTGGCCTTGGGCTTAAACTTGAGCGAGACCGAGTTTGCACAATGCCGCTCGTTGGTTGGCGTCTTAAAGCCCTCGCCGGCAAAGACGTGGCCGATGTGTCCGCCGCATGCTGAGCACAGGATCTCGGTCCGGGTGTCCGGGAAGCTCTCCGACTTGCGGGCCACCGCGCCCTCGACCGAGTCGTAGAACGCCGGCCAGCCACAGCCCGAGTCAAACTAGAGCCGCACCCTTCTCGTGAGATTACATGCCCTCCCTTCACTCCAAACACCAACGCCATCACACCCATCGCCGCCAACATACCTTGTGCTCCGCCTCGTACAAGGGCGTCTCGCATCCGGCGCATAGGTACGTGCCCTCCTCAAAGTGCTTGTTGTACTCGCCAGTCCCTGCCCGCTCCGTCCCTACCTCCGCCCATGCCAGTCCACCGCCCCATATCATATCGTTCCCGATGAATACCCGGCCTCCTCCTCCCTTTCTCCATCATCCGCCTCCTGTCGACCGAAACGAGCACATGACCCCCTCTTCCCACTCTTCCCCCTCCATCATCCTCGTCACACCGGCATCACCATCCACCCCCTTACATCGCACCTGCACAATGCCACTGCTGACGCCACTGCTGACGCCACCTTCTCCCCCTCCCCCCTCCCCCCTCCCCCCTCCCCCTCCCCTCCCCTCCCCTTACATCGCACCTGCACAATGCCACTGCTGACGCCACTGCTGACGCCACCTTCTCCCCCTCCCCCCTCCCCCCTCCCCCCTCTGCCTCCCCTCCCCTCCCCTTACATCGCACCTGCACAACGCCACTGCTGACGCCACTGGTGAGGCCACCGCCCCCCCCCCCCACGTCCAAAACCCCTTTCCCCCGCCGCGCTGCCCGGCCGACTCAAGGGTTTGCCCCACCACTGCCAGGGAAATACGCCCCCCCTGGTTCGGCGAAGATTGAGAGCTCCTCG
>NW_013657668.1:158517-165924 GCF_000142905.1 Thecamonas trahens ATCC 50062 | reverse complement strand
CCTTATCCCACCCTATACCCTACACAACATACCTTGCCGCAGGTCCAGCACCGCACAGGAATAATCATGGCGGGCTCTCAAGGGCAAGTATAACCGGACCTCGATTCTGCTCGACGCCACTCGCTGACGCCACCTCCCCCCCCCCCCACCCCCCCTCCTGCCGTCCCCTTCCCTCACCGACCGACCGACGACCTGCACCCCCCCTTTCACACTCATAGACATCCATACCCTTCTTGCGCAGGACGCGGTACTGCTCCGGAGTCAGCTCGGCTCTCCATTCCTCGTCGGACTTGACCACGGCAGGTGACGGTGGCTCGGCGGACATGTGGGTGTTCTTGGACGACGACGACTGATTGCCCATGAGACAAGTGCTCTAATAACACACACACACACGCACA
Organism: Thecamonas trahens ATCC 50062; assembly: GCF_000142905.1. NCBI lineage: Eukaryota > Apusomonadida > Apusomonadidae > Thecamonas > Thecamonas trahens. Next base: position 165,526 of record NW_013657668.1, on the reverse strand, counting down.
CATACACATACACACACACACACACACACACACACACACACACACACACATGTACCCATGCTCAACGCATGCATGCATACCCATGCTCCTCTCCCTCCACGTACATCATCGCCCATATCAGCATCATGCTGGCCATCACCGCCAACTCCACCCAGTCCCCACCATGCCCGGCTTGACCACTGCCGCATCGGCACTCGCACTGCATGCAAGACGGTCACTAGTCCCACATCCCGGTGCACGCTCGGCCGCACTTGGTCTCGAGTGAGCGCATGCGTGGCGCGCCGACCCGACCACGCATACCCACTACGGAGGACACAAGGCGTTGCTCTTGCATTTGCAACGGCTATGGATGCAATGTGGCGGACAAGGCTGTGCATGGAAGAGTCAGCTATGGCTCCCTCTCCCTCAACGCCCCCTCGTCATCCTCTCACACACACATCACGAACACTCTCTGTCTTCATTGCCACTACCGCATGACATCAGATACAGCCTGGCAGCAGCTCAGATCCCCGGATCCTGCAAACGTCTACGGACGGGTCGGCGTCCGTGATCGCTGCGAGCCGCTCGTCGGTGGCCGTTCGACAAGCTCGGCATGATCAGGAAGGGCGAGGAACTTGTGCCGCCATTGGTGGAACTTGCGGAGGAGGAGCGCCTTGGAGTCAATGATGGTTCGCTCGAGACGCACAAGCTCCAGGATGCGGAGCCGGACTGAATGTTGACGGACTCGTGTCTTGGCTGCAGCCAACGCTTGCGAATCACTGCACGCCGCACGCGCCGCCTTGGACGTCATCAGCTTGTACGTGTCAGAGCCGACCGAGCGGCGGAGCTCGAGCTGACGTGCACGCAGCTTGTCCTCGCACTCGTAAATGTCGCGGATCATGGTCCATGCCAGCGGCACCTCATGGAAGAACAGGCTACATGCCTTGCGGAGCGGCACCGCGTCAAACAGCGCCGCAATGAGCAGCTCCAGCTCGTCATGGAGATCAGAAGGTGTGAGCGCGTCGAACCAGAACGTGGTTGTCGGCGCTGCTGAGAGTAGCGACAGTCGGTGGCTCCGCTTGGCCACCCGGACCGACCGCTCGCCGCTGTTGCCACCCGGCCCGGGCGTGGTCGGCCGCAGCGACGACCGCGACGCGACCGAGACAATGGACCGCGACTTGCGCATCGACCGCGGGAGCGCAAACAGCTCGTTTGCCACATTGCAAAACGGCTCGTAGACAAAGGGCTCGGCCCCGCCGCCGCTCCCCTGCGCCCGCAGATCAGCCAAGTCGTGCTCCCACCGCACCCGCGCCGACTGCAGATGCACCGCCCGCGCCGCCAGCGGCGACGTTGGTGGCACCAGCGTGCTGTTCTTCCGATCTCCGCTCTCACCACCACACTGCGCCGGTGCCGTCATCGGTCGCGAGCTCCGCCGTGCCGACCGCAGCGCCAGTACCGCCGGCGAAGACTCGGTCGCCAGCGTTAGTGCAATGGCGGCGTCCTCGGCGTCCTGCCCTTCGGCCGTCGCCCCGCTGCTCCCCGTATCCTCTATCGAGTGCGTCCACCATCGCTCCAGATTGGTGTCAAACGTCTGCTCCAACACCTTGATGCGGTCATGCAGCGCGTTCACCCGCGCCCGCGCCGCCCGCCGTCCGCTTCCCGTCGTCGCGTACTTGGCCGTCCTAGCCGCCGTCGGCACCTCGCCCCGTAGCCGGGCAATGAGCCTGGCCAGTCCGTACCCCGGCGCCCCGCGCCGTCCGTATGCCTCACGTGCCGCCTCTATGCTGTGCATGGCCGGCGTCGCCAGAGTGAGGTGATCCTGCCAGACCTTGGCTCGGGAACCTTTGGCTGCGACTGGGCTTGGTCCGCCCGTGACCGTTCGTTGGCGTCAAAACGAGGTTTTGCCGCTTCACTTCATTCGGTCCACTCCGGCCATGGCGCACGCCATGGCTCCGGTATACCCGGCCATGTACACCGCCCATCGAGCAAGCTGCTGTCCTAGCAAGAGGCATCGTGATCGTGTGATTGAGACTCCTCGCTCGTTGATGGAAGCCTCGGCGTCGGTCTTTTTCAGCCTGCTCACCCTCGGTGACCCAAAGGCGAAGGCAGAGTCGACCCGCAACTTGGCCAGCAGGGCTGCCGCGGCAACATAGACTCCGAGGGTGATGTATCGATTCGGCAGGAAGCAGTACGCCACCGTGACAGCCTTGGGTGCGCAATTGCCGGCATCGCGCTCGAGGGCGATAAAAGCAAGACCCGGCGAGAACGAGCCCTGCAGCCACGACAGCGTCGGCAGGGTGTACTCAACCGGGCCTGCTTCTTTGTCTCCCGCATGCTGATAAACACACGGCTCATGATCGTCGCCAGATAAGACAGCATCGAGTGGTGCAAGTTTGTCCAGAATGCGCTCGGTAACTTCGGGAAGTGCCTGGGTGGCATAGTTGCGGCCGCGGACAACGTACGGGATTTGCGAGCCGCCGGCATTCCGGAGCGGCCCGCATGTGGCCGTTGGCGGGCGATACAGCGGCTGATGCAGCATGAGCAGCCGCGGTGCCGGCGCTTGGACAAGCTCTTCAGATGCCAGAAACGCCTCGGTCGCCATCCGAAGCGCGCTCGGGGTCGACGCCCGCAGCGCCATCGAGTTCAGCAGAATGATGGACATGTTGCCGGCAACCACGAGCCTCGACCCGAGCCCGAGGCTCGCCTCGAACCGATGTGTCTTCATCCGGTAGTCGATGTCGACGTCGTGGTTGCCAGGCACGGTGAACCACGGCAGGCTGCGGCCAGCAACGCTCCGCAGAGCTTGGATCCTGCTCACGCCCCGCTTCCACTCGTCGACAGTGTAGTACCGCCCGCCATCGAGCACATCACCAAGGTCGACAGCCGCCGCCAGCCGCGGACCCACAGACGCCACCGCCGTCAGCGCGGACCGAATGTACATGTCACATGCCCACTCTAGTATCTGCTCTACCATCACATAGCCTGGAATCCATCCCCACCGTGCGCGCATCGCGTACGAGTATCCGTCGGTCAGCTGCGTATCACTCACCACCAGAATCTGCGATGGCTCACAGACCTCCGTCTCTGGATCCTCCTGAGGCGCACACCGCCAGATTGCAGCCTGATACACGCCCACCTCGCACACAAACGCTAGAAAGAGCACTCCTACCAGCTCCACCGCCCAATGCCGCCTCATACTCGCACCTACGAACTGCAAAGAGAGCAAGAGAGCTGGCCTCCTCCGCCGCGGCCTCCCCCGCCACGGCCTCTCCCACTCGGTCCTGCCTGCAACACTCAAGCCATACCTCCTTTACTCCCCATCGCACATCCCATACATCGCCTACCTTTGTCCTCACTAGCATTTATCTGTAAACTAGCTCTACGCGGACCACATCGCCCTGTACAGCGCCTCTGAGCCGGTGTCGCCTGCTCCCCTCCCTCCCCAAAACCGAGTTGTTCCAATGCGACTCGCCCCGAGTCTGCCCATCCTGATCACATCCAGCGTGGAGGGGGGACAGGAAGGGACGGGGAGGGGGCAAGCGCAGAGGCAGCACTTCACACTGTCCACCTCCCCCCCCCCCCCCCAACTCTGCCAGCAGTCACCAGCATTCCCCCTCTCTCACTATACCCGTCTGTCACAATGAGTGAGGGCGGGTGTCCCGAGTGTGGGAGTGGCCTAGAGTACAGCTTGCTCGGCTCACGGACCGCGCTCTTGGCCTGCCCCTCGCCCGACTGCCTCTATCCGCTCACCACGCCTGGATGGGCGACGAGCCATGTAGTGGCACTGGAGGCCATTCCGCACATGCGATGGATGGCCGAGGTGCTTGCTGACCAAGAAGATGCCACAGAAGTCCCTCACACGCTCCCGCTTGCCCGAAGTCCGTCTCGCACCAGCAACAGCCCCACCACTAGCTCGGTGGCCACACCCTCAGTCCCGTCAACGCCTGCGTCGACATCGCATCTTACATCGTCGCCGCCGCCGGTCTCGGCCTCGTCGCGGCTACCCAACTCCAAGTCACACACTCCTGAGCACTGTGCCAACGCTGCAGGAACTGTTGCGACTGGTGGGCCCAGCGCCGGACTCGGGCTCGAGCTCGAGCTGGGTGCCAACTCGGCACGACTCCGCTCGCCGTCGCCGCTGCCGTGGCGCGAGCTGGTCGACGCCGGCCCAGCCACTGAGCCGATCCGTCTGCTCACGCCCGAGCCGCTGGACTTTGCGCCGCCGCTCGACAACACGCCGATGGGCACCCAGAGCGCAGAGCTGAGCCCGTCGTCAGACATGCTCAGCCTGCCGCAGCTCTCAACCTTTGGCATCGATGACTGGCCGCAGCTCCCGCTGGCCTCGCTCCTTCCGCCGCGCAAGCGCCGCCGCGCCGCCGAAGTCCAACCTGCGCAGCCGGTTCGCAAGCGCCCGGTCTCGGCGCTCGACCGCCTCGACGACGAGGTTCTGAATCGCTCGTCACGAGGCCGTCGAACCCGCAAGATGCCGCGCAAGATGCCGTGGGAGCTGGTTGCAGGCGCTACTGCCTGCGAGACGGCTGCTGCCGCCGCCGCTGCTGCAGCAGCAGCAGCAAGCCTCCCGGCACACAAGGCGCCTCTTCGTGCTCTGCCCACGGCGGCGGCGTTGCCGGCGTCTGTCATGGACCCGTTTGGGCTGCTATAGTATACACACATGGTAACACACTCCTTTGATGTTGAACTTTATTCGAATCGCTGGACCGAGCGGTCACCGAGGAGCGCGACGCTGGCGACCGCCTCCGCGTCTCCGACCTCGACGGTGCTATCGCTGGCTGCTGGCTGTCGCGGCGAATAGGTGAAGACGAGCAGTGCAACGAGGACGAGGGCGAGGCCAACAAGACCCCATGGATGAAGCGGGGTAGCGTGTGTGCCCATGACAATGTGGAGCGAAAAGGCGAGGACGGCGAACGGGAGCGCCGCCGCGCGCAGGATCCACAACAGCGTGGTTGTCGAGGCGCGGACAGCGAGAAGCGGCATGCAGACGTTAAAGGCAAAGCCGGCCACAAGCGAGGCGTAGAACATCTTGGAGCCGTAGCCGCAGTCGACCGAGGCCGTCGACTTGGCGTAGGAATCCAGCGACGCCAGCGACGGGTCCACCCCGCCGACCCAGCACGCCAGCCCATCGCGAGCGTTGCGGCCAAGCGAGGCCATCGGAAAGTCTTGCAGGTAAGCGCTGAGCGGAGCGAGGACGATGACCCAGGGGAGCTCGAAAAGCGAGACCCACCACCAGAAGACGAGCTCGTGGGTGACGCCGTGCCCGCTCGGGACCGCGGCATCAGCGGCAGCCTTGTAGAACTGGCGGACGACGAGGATGCCAAGAGCGAGTGGAATGTCTGCGGTGACGAGAAAGGCGACTTGGGTCACGTACGCTGCTGTGGACGCGCCCGACGCTGCGGCAAACGACTTGCCCTCGGGCCCGAAGACCGAGAGAGCGACGCCGGCAAAGAGCAGAACAACGGCGAGGAGGCGGGCCACGGAGATCCGCGAGTAGAGATGGTGATAGCCGAGCGCCTTTGCGCATGCCTCCATGCTCATCGAGAACGGCACAACGAGCTTGGAGAGGATGGCAACGAGTGGGCCGGGGACAACGTTGCCGCGCGCGCCGAGATTGGCAAGAACGTTGTGTGCGGCAAAGAGCGCACCGACAGTCGCCGGCAGCGCATACGATGGCAGCGAGAGCATGCCGCGTCGGTGAAGGAAGCGCGCGGGCAGGTCAACGCGCGAATCGGCGAGAAGAATTCCCAGAAAGAGGAGCGGATAGACGGCGACGCCCGCGAGAGCGGTGAGAGCCGAGAGCGCGAGCGGGAAGACCGGCACCGCCACGTTGCCCTTCTTGCCCAACACCGTCGACGCCACTGTAGCGGCGAAGAAGACTCCACAGAGAGTGACAAAGCCCACACCGAGCCGAGAGCCCGACGGAGGACTCTGGCGGCCGCTCGCCATCGATAAAAGGTGGGAGAGCCGTGGGTGCCGGAGTAGCGTGCGCGGCCGCGAGCGAGTCGGCTGGCACGTGACGGATGCTCACGGGAGACGGCGGCCAGAGCGGGAATGGGGAATGGAGAGGAGCCGGGGGGAGGAGGACATCGGATTTTAGATCGAGATCGTAGGGGGGGGGGGGGATTAGGCGGTGGCGGCGCGCTGGGCGACAAGCTGCTTGGCCTTGGCGATGGCGGCGCCCGGGTTGAGGCCCTTGGGGCAGGCGTCGGCGCAGTTCATGATCTGGTGGCAGCGGTAGAGCTTGAACGGGTCGTTGAGGAAGTCGAGACGCTTCTCGGTGGCGTGGTCGCGCGAGTCGGCGATCCAGCGGTAGGCCTGGAGAAGGATGGACGGGCCGAGGTACTTGTCCGGGTTCCACCAGTACGAGGGGCACGAAGTGGAGCAGCAAAAGCAGAGAATGCACTCGTAGAGGCCGTCGAGCTTGGCGCGGTCGGCCTGCGACTGGAGAAGCTCGCGCTTCTCGCCGTTGGGGCCGATGTGGTAGGCCGAGTCCGGGATGTCGCCCTGGATCCACGGCTCGATCGAGTCGTACTGCTCGTAGATGCCTGAGAGGTCGCCGACGAGGTCCTTGACCACATACAGGTGCGGCAGCGGGAGGATGGTCATCTTCGACTTGCCGTTGTCGGCGGGGCAGAGGCAGGCGAGGGTGTTCTTCCCATCGATGTTCATGGCGCACGAGCCACAGATGCCCTCACGGCAGGAGCGACGGAAGGCCAGCGACGAGTCCTGGGTATCCTTGATCTTGAGAATTACGTCCAGCACCATCGGTCCGCAGTCGTTGAGGTCGACGGTGTAGGTGACGGTGGCGCCGTCCTCGTCGGTGTCCGGGTTGAACCGATACACATCAAACTGACGGAGCTTAGGCCCATCCGGCACCACAGCCTTGTCTGCCGATGCCTCCGAGAACGGCGGGCCAGCAAAGGCCTTGGCCGCAGAGGTGAAGCCCTGCGTGGCGACCTGCAGAGGAGCGAGGTGGGGGGGGGGGGGGGGGGGTGAGGGTGAGTAGTTGGAGATG
>NW_013657668.1:156322-157874 GCF_000142905.1 Thecamonas trahens ATCC 50062 | reverse complement strand
GGGGGGGGGTTAGTACAAGGGGAAGGTAGGATCGACATCGCGCTTCCAGGCCTTGAGTCCACCGTCGATGTTGTAGACTGGAGCGGCAAAGTCTGCGTCGTCGAGGAGGACCAGGGCGCGGCGGGAGGCGATGCCGCGACGGCAGAGAGTGTAGACCGGAAGAGGCGAGGGCGAGTCGGCGCGGGCGGCGGTGCGGAGCTTTGCCATGCCATCGGATGTGGCCAGATCGCGGAGCGGGATGTGAAGAGCATGCTCGAGGGCGCAAATGTCGTGCTGGAGGGCGATGCGGACGTCGAGACAAACGTGCGGGGTGCCTGCGGCGACGACGGCGGCGTAGTCGGCGACGGCGACGTTGCGGGCCTGGTCGATGCGCGGGCCACGAGCGGCGTCCGAGGCCGGCGTGTCCTTGTCGGTGGCGGCGGCGCCGCAAAACTGTACATAGTCGACGAGGCTAGTCACCGATGGACTTTCGCCGCACACGGCACAGTCTTGCGAGCGGGGACGGAGCTTGGCAACGCGGAACAGCATGCGCGACGCGTCAAAGAACAGCAGCTTTTGCGAGAGTGACGGGCCGATGCCGGCAGCGATCTTGACAGCCTCGAGGGCCTGGATGGAGCCGATGATGCCCGGGACGACGCCGAGCACGCCGCCGTCGGAGCAGTTGGTGACCGCCGACGGTGGCGGCGGCTTGGGGTAGAGGCAACGGTAGCACGGTCCGCCATCGCAGCCGTAGACAGTGGCCTGGCCCTCCAGCTTGAGGGCAGATCCGGAGACGAGGACCTTTCCGAGCAAGATGGCGGCGTCGTTGAGGAGGTAGCGGGTGGCGACGTTGTCCGAGGCGTCGAGGATGATGTCGTAGTCGGCGAGGACGTCGAGGGCGTTGGCGGCGGTGAGGGCGAGCTCGTGAGCGACGACCTCGATCAGCGGGTTGTAATCGTCGAGATAGGCCTTGGCCGATGCGGCCTTGTTCATGCCGATGCGCGAGGTGGTGTGCAAGACCTGCCGATGAAGGTTGCTCACTTCGACCACGTCGTAGTCGACCAGCCCCAGCGTCCCGATCCCTGCACCTGCCAGATACAGCGCCGCCGGACAGCCGAGGCCACCCACACCCACCACCACCACCTTTGCCGCAGCCAGCGCCACCTGCCCATTCACCCCAACCTCCGGCACCAGCAGATGCCGCGAGTACCGCTCGATGCCCTCTGCCGGGAGTCCGAGCTTGTATTCGAACGAGTACGACGGGGTGTCCATGATGAGGGTGGAGTGGGGAGTGGGGAGTGGGGGGGGAGGGGGGGAGGGGGAGAGGGGAGGACGGGGGGGGGGGGGAAGGGAGGGAGGGAGGTATGGGGAAGGGGATGAGATCGGGGGATCGGTATGTGGGGTATGGGATCGGATGAAAGGAGTGGATGTAGGAGAGGGGGGGGGGGTAGAGGGAGGGCAGACAGTGGGTGATGATTGATGAGGTTGGAGGAGGGGAGGGAGGGGAGAGGGGAGAGGGGAGAGGGGAGAGGGAGGTATGGGGAAGGGGAGTGGAGAGTCGGGACGGGGGGAA
>NW_013657668.1:132655-155610 GCF_000142905.1 Thecamonas trahens ATCC 50062 | reverse complement strand
GGGGGTGGGAGGGGGTGGGGGATGGATGGGAGATGGTGGACGGCCATCCTGGGGGGTGCACGACAGGAGGGGGAGGAGGAGACTCATTGTGTACATGGGGGTCTGGGGGGGGCTATGGCTATGGGTGGAACATGCGGGTGGGTAGGATGGCGAGGCTGTGAAGGGCAAGGCTGAGAAGTCGGGCAAGGACAAGGCAAAGTCCAAGGACAAGGCAAAGTCCAAGGCAAAGTCGAAGGACAAGGACAAGGCAAAGTCCAAGGGCAAGGACAAGGCAAAGTCAAAGGACAAGGCAAAGGACAAGGACAAGGCAAAGTCTGAGGCTGGGGATGAAGGATCAAACGACGGATCGGGCGGAAGCGAGGGCGAGGGCGAAGCGAGCACGGTGGTGATGTCGGCGGTCGAGTCGCTGGCCAAGGCTGGGCAGAAGGCGGCCAAGCCGTCGCTGTTCACCCGAAACGTGCTGGTGCCTGCCACTAAGGACGAGTCTGAGGAGAGTAGCGAGAAGGACGAGGCCACAACCAACGGGATCAAGGTCATGGATGAGGGCGCCGCCGACGATAAGAAGAGTGAGCGGAAGCGGAAGCGGACCAAGGAGGACAAGAGCGGCGAGGCCAAGGCCGAGTCCGAAGCCGAGTCCGATGAGCGGGCAAAGAAGCGGGCAAAGAAGGAGAAGAAGCGGGCAGCCAAGGAGGAGGCAAAGAAGGTCAAGGTGCCCGAGACGGCCGAGGAGGCCAAGGCCAAGGAGAAGCGCACGGTGTTTGTGGGCAACGTCGGCCTGGAGACCACTAAGCGCAATCTCAAGAAGGCGCTGCGTGAGTTTGGTACCGTCGAGTCGATCCGCTTCCGGTCTGTGGCTGTCGCGGCGCCGAAGCAGTCGAAGCGGATTGCAGCGATCACGCGCGAGGCGCACCCGGAGCGCAAGACGCTCAATGCATACGTGGTCTTTGCGTCGCTGGACGAGGCCAAGGCTGCCGCTGCCGGCGCCAACGGCACCGTTGTTGATGGCTTCCACATCACCGTCGACGCGCTCGGCGCCCGCGCCGGCTCCCGTCGCGCAACGCCGTCTTCCTTGGCGGCCTTCCGTTCAACGCCGAGGAGGAGGATCTGTGGCGGTTCTTTGCCGAGGACGGCGACATCGTCTCGGTCCGGGTTGTCCGCGACGCCGAGTACGGCTACGGCAAGGGCATCGGCTACGTCAACTTTGCATCGCCCGACGGTGCCACCGCCGCCATCCGCCGCACCGGCGCAGAGTTTAACGGCCGCACCATCCGCATCCAGCGGTGCAAGACCAAGAAGCCGTCCAAGTTCAAGGAGGCCAAAGCAGCCGAGGCAAAGGCCGACCGCGGCTCCGCCCCGCGCAAGCAGGAGGCAAAGTCCAAGCATACCAAGCCCGGCCGCCGCACAAACCGCTCCCGCGCCTACCGCCAGACCGTTTCCGAGCTCGGCACTGACGCCGACACGGTCGACAAGAAGCTGCTCCGCAACAAGCTCTCTGCAAAGCTGGCAAAGTCCAAGTCCAAGAAGCGCGACATGACCCGCCGCGATGCTCGTCTTGCTGACTCGCTCAAGCTCTAGCGCCAGCGTGTTAAAACCGCCAGAGCAAAGATCACGCCTCGGTCGTCTCCCCAGCACCATCGGCCTCGGCATCGCCACTGGTGCCGGCAACGTCAGCTGTGGGCGGGAGCGGCACCTTCGGGCTGCCCTCAAACGGCGCAAAGACATAGCGGGAGAACCGCTCGTGGAAGCCGGACGTCGGCGCATCCGAGATGTAAACCTCGCTGGTGCCCTTGACCACCGCGTACCTGTTGACCACCGTCTGGTCGGTCTGGATGATGATTGCCGCGCCTTCGCGGATGTAGCTCCCGCGACGGATGCACTTGAGGTAAAAGTCGGCATACGTCGCCGCCACATTCGGCGTTCCGCGGAAGATTGCCGGCATCTCCGACAGCGCGTGCCGGATGTGCAGCAGCGCGGCGGCGTTCGGTCCCTCGGCGTACAGCAGCCGCTCACCGTCGTCGCGAAAGTAGTACGCTTGCGAGCCTGCCGCCTCTGGCTCAGAAGGATCGTCCAGCACGTAGTACCCGTCAGTCCGCAGCATATTGCCGAGCAGCACCGGCTCCGCCTGCTGCTCCTCGTCGGCGACCAGCTCGGTGATGGCATCCACCAGATCGTCGACCAGAAAGAACTCGGCCTCGCACAGGACCTGTGCCCGCAGCACATCGTCGCCTGCCGGTATAAACACTCCGCCACCTGTCCGCAGAAACTCGAGCACATATTTGAACACCTCGCCGTTGCGATCGATAAAGTAGTTGCTGTCGCCCAAGCAGCAGCCGCCCGCGAACCGCAGCCCACGTAGCGAGCCCAGCCGTAGCACCAGCCGTCACCCATCACCAGTCGCCCATCACCACATACACAACATGCTCATCGTCCGGTGAGTCTCAATTCCCTCCCCCCCCCTCCTCCTCCCCTCCCCTCTCCTCCTCCCCTCCCCCCTCGCATCGTACCCATCAGCGTCCTGGCCAGACGGCGTCCGCCCTGACAGGAGGGCGTCAAAGAACGCCGAGCCACGCCGCAGCGTCTCCGCCGTCGTTGTGTACAGCACGCCGCCAACGTTGAGAGTAAGGGCTCCAGTCTCCATGGTACAGCAAACAGTGAATGTGGGGTGAGGGTGGGGGTGAGGGTGGGGGTGAGGGTGGGGGTGGGGGGGGTGCTTGGCAGAAAGTGCAAGTGAAATGCTGCGCCAGCGTGTGTACAGTGCTGACCCTTAGCGGTACGCGTTGTCGCGCGTCTCAAAGTGAACAACTCGATGATGCTTGACTTCCAGGTCACCGGCCGACGCTGCAGGACGCCTGCTTGGCCTGTGGCTTGAGGTGGGAGGCGCGCCCGATGCGTGACGGCGGCCGATATGTAGATGCCCGCCTGACGAGTTGCCGTCGCGGTGACGGAGGCCTGGGAGCTTGGGCGAGGCGCACGAGGTGCCGTACGGCGCCGATCCGGAGGAGCGGCGGGAGCGGACGGTGTGGAGCTTGTCGTTGACGACCCCGACGACCGGGGAGGAGAGCATGACAGAGTTGAACGCAGTGGCCGGACGGGAGAGCGCGAAGACGTCTTGCGATGGACGAGCTTGCCGGTCAAGTCCGCGCCGTCGCGCAAGCGGAAGCGCACCTCTGCAGTGGCTGCTCGTCATCACCACTTTCCCCAATAAGCCGCTTTGTGACGCAACTGCCTCACTGGCCGGAAGCTTTTTGGTAAGCGATGGCGGCCGCGGACCTTGTGCGCCGCGTGCGGCGTCCATCTCTGCATCGCCGACTGTTTTCTGTTGTGGCAGCCATGAACACATTGTACTACTGTGTTACAACCATTCACGGACGTTGCGACGTCTGTGGAGCGTCGCGGAGCGCGGCTTGCGCGATGGACAAATGTGTCCATTCCGTACCGTAAGGGATAAACCGTCTTCAGTACCAAGCTTCCCCCAAAACCACACCATCGTTTTGTTCATCATCCTCCAGAATGCTCACAGTACCAACCGACGCATGGCATGCAGGATCACGGCTGCGGTCATGACATTGCCCTCGTTGAGCGAGAGCGCTGTGGCCGAATACATGGACGGGACGGTCGGATCAAGAAAGTCGCCCAGGCCGAGGCCCTGATCCTGGAGGAAGCGGAGAACGAGCATGATGTTGTCGAGTTCGTCGGCCCGCGACTTGGGCTGGTCCTTGAGCACATGCAGCGCCGAGTAGTGCGGCGAGATGACCGTCAGCAGATGGTTGAGGAGCGTGCCGTCGCGGAGCGCATCGCCCACCGGGCCGGAAATGGCGGCGCCCGACTCGGACGCCCGCAGCTCGAGGTTCGCCCACGCCGTAAGCGCCTCCACCGCCTGATCAAGCTTGTCGCGCGTCGAGAGCGACTCGACGTCCGGCTGGTAGTACACCACCTCGCCGCACGTGTCCAGCACGTTTTCCACCCTGTTCGGGTCCGGCACCGGGTTCTCTACAATGTAGTAGTGCGTATAGCCGTCCTCGAACGAGTCCGAGCCGTCGAGGGCGGCGATGATGTTGCGCGCAAAGAGCTCCTGCGCCACTTTGACCGCGTGTCCGCGCACCGGATTCATCTTGCAAATGACGGTCACAATGAACGAGACAAGATCGAAACCGAGAAACACGTCTTTGTACGTCTGCCGCGTCTCCTTGGGCTTGCGCGGCACGTTGAGCTTGAACTGGTCGATGAGGTTGAGCAGCCCGACAGGCATCGAAGCATCGCGCTTGGTCGTCAGCTGGTAGAAGGCGTAGCCATCCACAAACGTTCCGGACGCGCCTGGACCCATCACGTCGATCGCCTTGAACACCTTGCGGTCGAGGAGCTGCTGCCCAATCGCCCGCGCAGGCTCGCGGTCGTGGCCTTTGGTGAGAAGCAGAATAAAGTCGACTGCCTCCGATCCGGCAAACGCCGCCGGGTACATCTTGGACACGATCTTGTTCTCCACACGCAGCTTGGTCTTCATCTCCTCCACAAGCGTCTCGAGCTCCGCGTCCATGCCCTCAAACTCGGGCATACCAAACGAGGTCTTAGTCGACACCTGTGTCTGCACCGCCACCTTGGGCACCTCAAATCCGTCGTCGTCGACCTCGCGGGCTGTAGACACCGACGCGTCCGAAGCCCTGCCAAAGAGCGAAGCGCCTGACGGCCGTCGACCGCTGCTGCTCCCGCTGCTGCTTCCGGCAGTGCCCCCACTCGGTTGCACCATGAGCTGCTCGTACGTCGTCGCCTTGACCGGCCCGGTAGCCGCCTGAGTCGCCAGCAGCCGCCGCGCCAGTTCCTCCATCATCGCCGTCGAGTATATTGGCAGCGCCTGCCGCTCCGCCACTGTCGTCGCGGCCAGAGTCGCCGCCGCCGCCGGTGCTCCGGCTCTGGGCTCACCTCCAGCTGCAGCCCCTGCTCCCGCCGCAGCTCCGCCTACGTCTCCAAAACTTGCCGTGCTTGGTGCACCCACCACTTCGTTCCACATCATCATGTTCGACTCGTCGAGTCGGTCAACGTCGTCGACGGTGGTATCGATCGGTGCTGCCGTCGGCCCCGCGCCTCCCCCGCTCCCACCACCTGCCGCCGTCACCGCCGACGCCGCCGTCACCGCATCCGCGCTCACGCTGCCACCCATCAGCTCGGCCTCCAACGCGGCGAGCTCGTCCTCGACCTCGTAGGCCCCGCTCAGCTCGACAGCCTCGATCGCACCCATGTGCTCCACACCGACGACCGAGCGCTGCAGCTCGCGCTCGTTGGCGCAGTCTTCGCCGACGTCGTCGTCTGCACCGTTCGCCTCTCGCGGCTGCAGGTTGAGCGAGACCATGGCATCATGCTGCTCGTCCGGGGGCATCTTTGCAATCTCGTTGAGAACCGCGGTGTCGATGCCGCGGAGCACCTTCTTGAGCTCGTTGAGCGAAAGGTCCGGAAACTCGTCCGCATGCTCCTCGAGCGCCGGCAGTGCCGCGTTAAAGTGGTTGTGAACCTTGGCCATGTCGCGCGGCCAGTCGAGATTGCTCGGAGCCGCAGCATGCTCCACAAGATGCAGCGGCTGGTTGAGCTCGGCAGGGTCGGGCGTCGAGACTGCGGTGAGGAACTCGCGCATGTCGTCGAGGAACGAGTCAATGATGGCGTTCATCGGCGACATAAATGGCTCTTTCGGCCCAAAGTGGACCAGGTTCGCCAGGTTCTGGAGCGTCTTGGCTACCAGCGTCAGCGTCCGCGACTGTCGCGGCTGTGGGTGGTCCGGCATGAGGCCAAACAGCTTGGGCCCGAGGATGGCAGGGCAGATGATGCGGAGGAAGAGAAAGGCCGAGACAACCGTGTAGGGAACGATGTCGTCGCCGGGAAACTGTGCCTTGACGGCCTCCACAAGATGGGCAAAGACGTGCTTGAACGGGGAAGGCAACTTAGGGGCAGACTCAAGAACAGACTCGACAATGTCCTCCACAAGCGCCGTGAGGTTGGCCCAGTGCGTCGGAAGCACCGCCGGGTCGTCGACCCGCGTCGGATCAACCTCAAAGTCGAGCGGCGACGCGTAGATGTGCTCGATGTGGCCCTGAATGACAGACCGGAGGTACTCGCCGCCAAGCAGCTGCAGGTACATGTCGTTGGTCTTGGACGCCAGCGAGTTGCCGCGGAAAATGATGTTTGACGTCTCGGTTGCTGCAATCTCGGCCGCGTTCAGCTCGCGGAGCATCCAGATGGCCTTGCCCATCCCGGCAAATGCCGCCACCAGCGCCTTGGCCAGCGGCTCGCGCTCGCGCGTCACCTTGCCAATCGCCTGAATGTCCGGAAGGCCTGGCTGGTCCAGAAAGTTGAACAGCGAGTCGTACCGCACGGGATCGAGAATGACTTCGGTCGTGTACTTGAGCTTGAGCCGGACAGAGCCAAGGTCCTTGTGCGCGCCGCTCCCGCTGCTACTGCCGCCGCCCTTCTTCTTTTGCGCCGCGTGGTTGATCGGCGAGAGGTCAAACCAGTGGGTGAGCGGCCGCGAGAACTCGAGGTCTTCCAGATTGATCTCGATCGAGCCCATAAAGTCGTCCGAAGAGAGCTTGTCGTAGTCCCAAAAGGTGAGAATGAGTGTCTTGGAGTAGAACGCCGGCGACGGGAGCCCAAACTGGAAGGTGTCGTGGAACTCGGGATCGAGCGTCTTGAACTTGGTCTCGGTCTTGTACTCGGCATCGGCAAAGAGGATCTTGACGTACGGGTCCGAAAGCCCGTTCGAGTCCTTGGACGCCAGCCCGCGCGCACGCACAAGCTTCACAGACAGCGTCGAGTGCGTCTTGAGCAGTTCAAGCTCGACCACGCCCGACACAAAGTCCATGTCCTTGGTCGAGACAGGCATCAGTGGATACCACTGCTCGCGGAGCTCGCCGTTGCGCAGCGCCTCAAAGGCCACCACAACCTTGCCGATCGGAGCGTCCTTCTTCTTGTTCTCATCAAACACGATGACTTGCAGCTTTTGCGCAAACGTCGCCACATCAAACGACCACTCGGAGCCCCAGAACGGGTTCAGCTCCTTGTAGATCGTCGGCGTCCGCACAATCTCCCCGGTGCCAAAGCCTGACACCACGCAGTACGGGTCAGACGTACCACCAAAGTCCATAGCTGGTAGATTCTTGGCCTGCACCATCCCACCATGCGCCAAGCGTGAGTCCCAGCAGAAATGGAAGGGGTTTGCCGGCGAGTGCAGGCATCGAGCCAGCAAAAGGCGCGTCCGGCTTTGCTTCGCCAGAACAAAGCCGCCAGGCGGGTGCCCCCCCCCCCCTCCCACACACACACACACCGGCATCACCCCTGATTCCGGTACATCCATATAGCCTGCCTACCACCACAAACTCAGCTGGCTTTCCCATCTCCAAGCTAACGTACCTCTGCCACGTTGAGATAGAGCGAGTGCAGCAGTCGCTTGGAGGCGTCCCGTGTGGGCAAAGACGACATGTCAGCCAACAGCCCCCAAAAGCCAGCAAAAAAGACCAGAGAGATGTGGCCATTCGCTTTGTCTGGTCGCACATGCCGACACCACCACCGACTGGCTCAACTTCAGCACAGCATACTAAACACACGCACACCACACACACAGCCACATACACGCCACGCTGGCTGAGAGCAGACCAGAAAACTCTTGCCCTGTCTTTCCTCCCCGTGTGTCTTCCCCTCTTACAGCACACGCACTCACAGTCACTCTAGTGCCCACACACCTACCTTGGGTGCGGTACCTTGAAGGCAGGACTACCACCAGGACTACCAACTGGTTCTCACCGCTCGTGTGGTCACCCGTATGTCCCACAACCCATTTGGATCAGACTCGGACTCGACCGACGTCTCCTCGTCGTCACCGCATGAGCCAATCTCGGTCGCAAGCCATGGCGTAGACAGCTCGGCCAGCGCGCCTGCGTCAAGCTCTACACCATCCTCAACCCCCGGTCCGGCCAAGGCCAAGGCCAAAGCGCCGCCGCCCGCCGGCCGCCCCCCGCGACCGCTGCCCACGCGTGGGCGTCGCAAGTCAACTCGGACGTCATCGCGGCCGCTTCCAGAGCTCAAGCGGGCGCTGCCAGCCGCTGCTGCTGCTGGACCGGCGCCGGCGCCGGCGCCAGCGCCGGTTCGGGCTATCAAGCGCAAGACTCTCGGCCCGGCCAAGACTCGGACACGATCTGGCTCGTCGTCGGGCCGCGGAGGCATGCGCGACATCCCGCGGTTCGCTTTGGATGCTGCAGGCGGTGCCGAGAGCGGCGGCGGGTCGGCTCCGCTTCCGCACCTGGATCGGCTCTGGCGGCATCCTGCGGTCGTCGACCTCTTCGCCGATCCGTTCATTGCCTCGGACGCGCCGCGCGGCGAGCGCAAGCGTCATCTTCACCCGCTCATTGCCACAATGGAGCTGTTTCGCGCATCGCTTGCGGCGCTGGCGCAGGCCTGGCCCGAGCATGCGGCAGCATGCCAACCCGTCGTCGACGGCATGGCGGCCGGCATCGGCTTTGCCACCGAGGTTGCCGCCGCCATCGATACAGTGGCACCGGCCCGGCCGGTGCCTCTGGCCAAGCTTCCGCTCAAGCTAACCTTCCCGGCGCCACCGGTCGCAAGCAAAAAGGCGGCGGCCAAAGCAGCCGCGGCGGCGTGGCCGTATGTACCCGAGCCGAGGGTGGCAAGCCTGCTGGCAAGCCTCACGTCGCGACTGCGGTCAATGGCAGCCAACGATCTTGTGTTTGTGCCATCAGGCTGGCGCCTGTCGAGCGGCGCTGGCTCGTACCTGCTCTTTGTGGTCTTCAAGGTCTCGCGCGAGACGTACAAGTTCTCGGTGTGCAACGTCGGCGCTGGCCTCGAGTACCACCCAGTGACGGCGCGGAACCCGACCGCCGAGCTTGCGTACTCGGTCGCGTTCACCCTCGACGACGTGCCGGCGCGCAAGGTGGAGGATGCGGCGTTCTGGTTCCTCGCCCTCCGCGGCTTGCTCCAGCCGGCTGACAGCCACAGTCCGGCGCAGCTGTACGAGGCTCTCCTGCCGTTCCTCAACGAGCGGCCGCTAATGGCCAACGTGACGGCCGAGACGGCCGAGTGGCGGGCGCTGCCGCGCGGCACCGACCCGTTTGGCGCCCACCTGGTGTGGGTGGCCATGCGCCAGGCCCTGCTGTTGATGACCCACTCGCCACCGTTTGCCTCGTACACCGACGTTCTCCTCCGGTATGTTCTCGGGACTCACATGGCCCAGTCGCTCGCTGCTGCTGACGCGCTGGTGCTCAACTCGTCCGAGTCGGTCATGCTCTCCATCATCGGCGAGCAGCTCGCCCGCGGCGCCGGTCTCCTCACCCAAGCCGAGACCATGGAGTTTGGCAAAAAGTCCAAGGCCCAGGGCACCATTCGGGTCGGTGCCGCCGCGGATCAGAGCCTGGGAGCGGCGGCAGCTGCGCCGGCCACCCCGGTTGCCACTACCCTCACCGCCGCCCAGCTGCGCGGCGTCCAGAAGATCGTCTCGATGCTTCTCGACGCTGCGGCGCATGCCGCGCCGCAGAACAACATCCCCCTGGTCTCGATCGACTCGCCCGCGCTTGTCAATAGCTTCTCGCTCTTTGGTCGCTTCATGCGTCAGTTTGACACGTCAAGTCTCGCCGGCCACCCCCGCGAGCCGCCTATCATCCGCCCGGTCGAACTTACGTCGGTCCCCGACGCTGTTGGCGACATGCATGAGGCTGCTGTGGCCATGCGCGCCGCAGTCGACGTCTGTGCGCTCCTCGCTAATCAGGCGAGCGTGGTGCCCAACTCGTATGCGCTGCGAGCCGCGCTTGTCTCATGGCTCTTCACCACCGTCCTCCCGGTCCCGGTCCCGCCGACCGAGGCCGACCTCGCGTGGCTGGTGCAGGTCAAGGCCGATGCCAGCCTTGCCCCGCCGCCATCAACTTGCTTCTGGCGAGTCCTTCCTATCCGGCGCGAGACCCAGAACGAGCTCCTTGAGCTTGTCTCGCTCCTCGCATCGCACTTTTCGGTCGCTGCGCTCTCGCTGCGGGCCACGGCCTCGTTTGACGCCACGCGCATCTTGACACTCGGCGCCATGGCCGCCATCGCCGACGCGGTCATGCGGCGGACGGCTTGGGACGCACCATCGCAGCTCGCCGCACACTACTCGGGGTCGGCGCCCGGCCCGATCACCCCGTACGGTTTCACCATTGGCCACTTTGGCATTGAGTCCGAGTCTATGCTGTTTGTCAACCCGGTAGCAGCAGCCACGCGGACCGCTGTCCTCGACTACTTTACGGCATGGGAGAATTTTCTCGCACCCGGCCATGAGGTCTTTGCCTTTAACGCCTCGAACGCGTTTGGCGCCGGCGAAGCCGCCCTCATCGACCAGATTGCAGTCCACATGGGATACGCCCGCGAGCTCGCGCCGCACTACCTCACCGGCCAAGCGCCCGAGCTCCTCGTGCACTATCCGGAGCTTGGTGCGCTGAGGGACATCGTCTTCCTCTTCAAGCTGCTTATGGTGCCGTCGTCGAGCGCGCTGCCCAAGGTCCGAGCATGGGACATCTTTGACGCCACGCTCACCTGGTCGTACCACGAAGCCGACGGCTACCTCAAAGTCAATGGCTTCCGGCGCGTTCTCGAGCCACATGCCGAGGCTGTAGCCGCGTCGACCGTCAAGGCCAGGGCACTCTCGAAGATCTCATCGTGGATGCCGTCGTCAGTCGGATCCAAGCTACGGGTGGCTGCGGGCCTCGTCCCGCGGGCGCCGCCATCAGCCGGCAACCCCTCGGTCCTCGCTCAGCTCGAGGACTCGTCGTCGCTGGCCCGCAAGATCAAGACCGAGGACGACGTGCTGCATCTCAAGAAGCCGCCTACGTTTGGGCTTCGACTCTCGCTGCACGAGTCCGAGCTGCTCCTGCAGTACCTGACGGCACCGTACATGCGGATTCCGCTACTGCTTGCGTTCTTTGCGGACGAGACTCGCATCCAGGCCCTCGCTGCGCCCGAGCTACAGGACGTTCTTGACGCGGCTTGCTTTGAGCCGGGCACCTTTGAGTCGGCAATCATGCCCCGGACGGCCCCTACTGTCATCCCGCCGCCGACACGCGACCATCTCCGGACGCCAGTCGGTCTCCTTTTCAATGAGCTTGTCTGCGCACCGCACATCCTCTTTCCCGCTGTTTTGCGGCTTGTCGAGCTCGCGCTGGAGCTCAACACAGGGCGCTATGACTCCAAGCATGCGCTGGTCATCCTCTACATCACTCGCCTTGTTGTGCGCATCGAGGAGTACGTTCTGTTTGTCCTCGACGCCAACACTGTTGCGCCAGAGGCCGCAACCGCGACCCAGGCCCATGTTCGTGGCCTCAGCCTCGATGCCGGCACGTCGCTGGCAAGCTACACCCGTGTGCTCGAGGAGGTGCGGAGCAAGACACGCGGCGAGCTGTTCAAGGTGCTCGAGGAGTGGCGGGTCCGCGCCCTGGTCAAGGATCAGCGGGTCGCGGTGGCAGCGGTCATCCACGCCCACCTGGCGTACATCTTCAAGAACGTGCGGAGCGAGGAGCTCGGAGCCACCGCTGTCGTCACCCTCCTCTCGGCGCAGATCTTTCTTAACGCCAACTACCGCTGGACGCTCGACGCCAAGTCATCGAGCAGTGGCAGCAGCTCGGGTGGAGCCAAGAGCGACAAGGCGGGCAAGACGGGCAAGTCTGGAAAGAAAAAGGTGCGGGTCAAGCGGAGCAAGCGGAACAAGCGCAACGCCGGACTTCGCGACAAAGAAGCGTTTCTCAACCGCGAGCTGCAGATCACGCAGATGGAGATGTTTGACCTTTTCCAGAAGCATCGCAACAAGGTGGTGGCGTGGCTGAGTGGTGCCGGCGCCGCCGCCAACCTGGTCATGGAGACCATCATCCGGGTTATGACCTTCAAGGGCTCGCTGTTGGAGATGGAGAAGCAGATGGTCGAGGCCAATCTCTCGCTGCGGTCGTGGTCATCACTGACACGGACAGGGTGCTACGGGCGATTTGTGCCCGACACCGAGGTCTCAGAGCTCGCGCTCAACTCTGCAGCGCCACTAGTTGCCGAGCCAGCATCCGACCCGCTGCGGGCACCATTTGCCGAGAGCTACGTCGAGTGGCTGCGGCGGATCACGACCAAGGAGGTGGTTACCGAGATCAACGTCCAGCTCGGCGAGTTTACCCTCAAGAAGCAGCAAATGCTGTTGCTGCCTGACGACGTCGGCGCCAGCGCCGAAATCGAGGCTGTGTTTGGTGCCAAGGCGGTCGGAGAGCATCGGATGCAATCGGTCGAGGTTGAGCGGACCAGTCAGCGCAACTGGCTGCGGCTGGTCGGCAAGCGACACGATGTGTTTGTGTGGCGGCGCGACCCGCGGCCGATGGCTGTTCCGTCGGCTGCTTGCGAGTCGTACGCCGGCCGCCGCACCTCTGGTGCCCTCGCCTGGGTTGCCGACATCTTTGAGCCTGTCCGCTTTGAGGTCTTTGGTGAGGTTGCGCGAAGCCTTAACTTTTCAGGCGTCGCACTCGCCGACGGCGTCGCTGTTCTGTTTACACTCTACGTCCCGCGCCACAAGGACGAGGCGCTGATGACGCCAGCCGAGCGCAAGGCGCTCAAGGCCCGTCGCAAGGCATTTGCCAAGCGCGAGAAGACTCGCCGCAAGGCAGAGAAGAAGAAGGAGAAGCGCCGACGGAAGGTCGCCCGTTCCCGCGCCAAGGCCGACGCCAAGGACGACGACGAGTCGTCGGTGACGCTGTCGACAGTGCGGCGGGCTGCGATTTCGGATGATGACGACGACGACGACGACAACGACGATGCAGCTGATGGCGGCAAGAGCAAGAGCAAGGGTAAGGGCAAGGCCGAGGCCGATGGAGACGACGACTGGGAGATGATCGAGACTGACGAGGTCTCCATGACCGACACTCGGGAAGGCTCGGGCTCGGGCTCGGGCTCGTCAGACATTGCCTTTGGCTCAGACGATGACGATGACGGGTCAAGTCCGTTTGCAGATCCAGACTACACGCCGCCTACGCTCAAGGAAGTTGTGGTGTACAAGTACCCGAGTGTGGTGCATGTGTACGATGTGGTCGAGTATGGCCGGCGGTACTACCGGACGCTGGTGTGGAGCTCGTCGCCTGATCTCTGCCTGGGAACGCTGCCGCCGTCTGGTGGTGACGCACTCAAGCCGGTTACTCCGCGGGCGTCGGTGGTGGTGACCCGGGCGCTCGATGCACGGGTCGGGACGCAGACTTTCGTGCCCAGTCGCCTTCTCAAGGGCTTGCTGCCGGAAGCGCTGCTCGACCACTACCTTTACTGGCAGAACGAAGACGAGTCACTGATCGGCTACCCCAAGCCGCCGCGCAAGACGCGGGTCGCCTCGCAGTTCTTCTCCTCGCACTACACGTCGCAAATCGAAGACAGCGGCGACGGCGACGATGGACCGGCACCAGGAGCGGCGGCAGCAGCCAACTACGTCATCTGCGTCACTATCCGGCATGACAAGGGTGCCCGACTCGACACCGGGCCGTCGTGCTTCAACGTGGCGTCTGCGCTCGTCCAGCGCTTCCCTATGGTGGCGGCGCCGCAGAGCGGCGAAGATGCCGGTGAAGACGGCGTTGTGGTCAACGGAAGCGTGCCGGACTTTTCGGCAACGCCCGAGACACTCGTCAACTTGCTACGGACGCCCAAGTCGTCGCCCAATGCAGCGCTGGCCAAACTGCTGGTGCGGATGGAGTCGTTTTCGCACGTCCTGGCGTGGTCGCGGTCGAGTGAGGGCCTTTCTATCGACCACGTTGAGCTTCCCCGGCTAGGGCTGAGCTTCCGCGCTGGTGTGGCAAACGGCGAGCGGGTCCTGTTTTGCAACGAGCACGCCGGGCTGTATGTGTCGAACGTGCGGACGCCACAACTTGCCGAGCTTGTGTGCGGGCTCTCGCATGCGGTCCTCCTGCAGAACACCAACGAAGATCTGTCGATTTTGGTGCCACTGGCGCGTCCGATGCGGCGCGGCGAAGAGGCTGACGGTGAGGACGACGGCGACGACGATGGTGAAGTCGACGGGGCGGTTGGGACAACGACGCTGTTCCCGGGTATGGTCAAGGTAATCAAGTCGGAAGGGTGGCTCTCGAGCGCGGTGGAGACGCGGCACTACGTGTACGGGGTGCACGCATCGCGAACGTACCTCATTCCACCGACATTTGCGTCGTCGCTCTACCTTCTTGTCCTACGGTTCTTGTCGCGGCAGTACGGAGCCGTGGTGCGAATGGCCGGCGTATGCGTGACGGACACGCCGCTAAGCGAGGAGGAGGCGGCGATTTTCGAGCTGCTGCGACTGTGCAAGGCCGACTGCCACCCCGACGCCCATGCTGCGCGGCTGAAGATCCACATGGTGACGCGGGCATCGCACAAAGACATGGCCGCGCCATGGGGCGTGGTGTCGGAGCTTGTGGCCTACGTGGCGAACCAAGGCCTTGTCTCGGCGTCGGCGCGGCTGACGCTCGAGGAAGAGTTGCTTCTCATCGAGCACGCCGAGGAGCAGATGCGGATGGCGGACGAGGTGGCGGGCGATTTCGCAGATGACTTTGACTCGCTGCTGGAGGCACTGCAGGGCCGGGGCAGTGGTGGTGGCGGGAGTGGCGGTGAGGAGGAGGAAGAAGATGCCGACGCGCTCCGCGAACTGCTGGAAGAGCACGGCCTGGATGAGGCGTTCCTCGCGGCCCGGCGCGACGCTCGGGTGCTTGCGCGCATGACTGTGGCCGAACGCGAGGCTGTCGACGTGTTGCTTGCCAACCGGAAGGCGTTTGTGCTCTCGGTTCTCCAGCCCGCGGAGACGCCGCGGCAGATGATTGCGGTCAAGTATCCTGCGATGCCAGAGACGGTGCCGTTTGACACACATATGGACACGAGCGTGCTCGAGCCGAGCTCCAAGCTCAATCTCTCGAACCGCGCACTGGTCAACTACACGCGCCCGGGCGAGGTGCACGGTGTGTACGCGCTCGAGTTCCTCAATGTGGTGCTGGAGGAAGGCCTGCTGCGTCTTTCGTCGAAGCTCGGCTTCCTGTTCCTGTACGAGCTGCTCACCGGCGCACTTCCGATCCGGATCGATCCGCTCGACTCGTGCCACGTGCTGGGCGAGCTGCTTGTCCGGTGTCTCCCACGCGACGACCTGTTTTCGGCCTCGCGGTTCATGTCAATCTTGCGAGTGCTGGTAGTGAACCCCGAGATTGCAAACTCTCGGGTACCAAAGTACCTCGACGTGGTCAACTCGAAGAAGCGCAAGCTGTTCAAGCGCGGCGCGGCAGGTCTCACGCTTGTGGAGACGGTGTCGAAGGATATGGTGGCACTGTTTGAGGCCGGAACAGCGGTGTGGATGCGGGCGCCGGCACTGACGGCGTCGTACTCGCCGCCGATGATCATTCACTTTGCGACGCTGACGCCTGCCGACTTGCGCAAGCTCTCTGCGGCTGCGCCGCGGACGACCGACACATCGTGTGGCGAACGCGAGCTGCTGGCGTCGCCGTACACAGACGTCGGGCTGGACAAGGCCGGGCTCAAGGCGTTTGCCTCTGCGCCGCTAAGCGTGCTGGGGCTCGAGAGTCTGGTCCGGGCTGTGCCAGCTGTGAGTGCGCCGATTGCTGGCAAGGTGCCGTTTGACGTCAGCTCACATCCAGCGGCGGTTTCCCCGATTGCCAGCGCGATTTTGGATCGGCTGAATGATGACGCAGCGTACTACGCGCAAGCGCAAAACAACGCCGAGATCCACGAGCTGAACGCGCTGCTGCCGTCTGCGGCCAAGGCGGTGGCAAGTGGGTCTGCCGACGCCGCTCGGGCGGCATGTTTGGAGCTCCGGGCATTGCAGGCCAAGTTGCTCGCGCTCCACGACGCCGACATTGCGGCCGCCGAGGCGGCGATCAAGCGCGTGGTGGCTGCTGCCAATGAGGTGGCGTCGGTGACGTCGCGGCAGGAGCTTGCGTTTGAGCTGCTGCAGGACGCCGGGCAGGGGCTCAAGGTCTGGTTCGAGCTACTTGTTGGATGGCTCCTCTCGCCGCGTGGCATGGACAACCTAGAGGACTTTAATCCGTTTGTGGACGAGGAGTCGCGGGCGGCGATTGAGTCGCTCACAGTCGCGGTCCTCCTCATTGTCAACCGGGTGGGGCAGGCTGCGCGAGCGCTGTCGATGACGGGCGACCTCATTGCGACTGTCGAATCCGGGAAGAGTGAGGAGGTTGAGCTGGTGCTCAAGGCGCGCGGGCTGGCATCTGTGCTTGCTGCGGAGCGGCACTACGTGCGCGAGGACAGCCAGAGCTGGAGACTTGTGTACGATCCGCGGTTCCTTGTCTTTGAGTTTTCGGCCGGCATTCTCCTCCGCAAGGCGCAAGTCGAGCTTGTCTCGCGGTTTATGGGTGCGGTGGCATCCGATTCGTCGCTCTGCCATCAAATGATCATGGGTGCAGGCAAGACGACGGTTGTGGCGCCGCTGCTCTCGCTGCTCCTTGCTGACGGGCAGCAGCTTGTGACGCAGGTTGTGCCTGGGGCGCTGCTGGAGTTTTCGCGGTCTGTGATGCGGGAGCGGTTCTCGCAGCTCATTCTCAAGCCTGTATACACCTTTACGTACGACCGCGGTTCGCGGGTGGAACTTGCGCTGTACGACAAGCTTGTCCAGGCCAAGTACTCGCGGGCCGTGGTGATTGCGACGCCGACGGCGATCAAGTCGTTTGCGATCAAGTATGTGGAGCTGATGCACGAGCTCGAGGCGCTGGAGAGTGGCAAGGTGGAGGACTCTGCGGTGAAGCGGAACATGTACGCACGGCTGAAGGCGCGGCTTGCACGTGGGCGGATCGAGTCGGTGCACGCTGCAGCTGTGGCACAGCTGTGGGAGCAGGCACACGTGTGCACCAAGGTGCTTGCGCTGCTACACCAGGGCGTGCTGCTCCTCGATGAAGTCGACCTCCTCCTGCACCCGCTCCGGTCCGAGCTCAATTGGCCGATGGGCGTCAAGGAGCCGCTCGACTTTACGGATGATGGGTACCGGTGGGCGATTCCGATGCACCTCCTTGACGCGCTGTTCTACAAGACGCACGAGGGCATGGTGACTCGGGTGGACGAGTCGTCGATTGCGGTGACGGTGCTCGATGACTTGCGTGCTGCGTTTGCGGCCGGACACGAGGCCAAGGCGCTGCAACTTGTGCCGCACCTTGTCCTGCTTGATCCCAAGTGGTATGCGGCACGGCTGCTGCCGCTGTTTGCGCGGTGGGCGATGGTGTGGCTGGCGGACAAGCAGGTGCATGTCATCGGGACGCGTGTGCTGGAGCAGTACCTTGTGGAAGGACCGGCGTCGCTAGGGGCGAGCCAAGGGCGGGCGGTGGAGGCGCAGCTGTCGGACAACCAGGTGCGGATGCTGAACCTGACCCACACGTGGCTTGTCTCACTCCTGCCGTTTGTCCTTCGCAAGATCAACCGGGTCAAGTACGGCCTACTCTCTGCGAACGACCTTGCGCGGGCGATGGAGCGGTTCCCGCACATGCCACGGTCGCGTGCGCTGCTTGCAGTGCCGTTTGTGGGAAAGACGTTCCGTCGGAGGCGTCGGAGTTTTCGCACCCGGACGTGGTCATTGGGCTCTCGATTCTGGCGTACCGGCACGAGGGCCTGCGGGCGAGCGACTTTGCGCGGGTCATGCTCGGGCTAAAGGGCCGACTGCCGGACGCGGATGCGGGCGCGGTGTTTACGCGGTCGCAGGCGCGGACGCTGTACGCGTCGTGGGTGCTTGCGCGCGGCGGCTCGATTCGCGGGCTCCATCGGCGGGCGGATGTCGAAGCCGAGCGAGCACGCCTCGGAGCGAACGGCGAAGATGTTGTGGAGGAGTGGCAGGATCTTTGGCCGCTGGCGCTTGTGGACCCGAGCGATGAAGAGCAGTTGGAAGTGCTCTATGACGTGTTGGGCAAGTCGCCGCATGCGGCGTACTGGTACCTCTCGCAGTATGTGTTCCCCAAGACGATGGAGTTCCAGCCGCTCAAACTGACGGCGTCTGGGCAGGAGCTTGGTGGCTCGCTGCTATTTGCGACACGACTCGGGTTTTCGGGCACGCCGTCGGACCTGCTACCGCGCGAGTTTGGGCGGTGCCGCTACCAGGAGGGCGACGACGGCAAGATGCTTGCGGTGCTGACGGAGCCGAGCGTGGTGAGCGTGGAGATGCTTGACAACGGGTGGTGTGCGAGCTCGATCCTCCGTGCTGTAGCGCAGAGTGAGCCGCCGGCATGTGCACTCATTGACACTGGCGCCTTGATCACAGGGCTAACGAACGAGGAGGTTGCGCGAGCGCTGCTTGCGGCCGGACTGGCAGCCAAGTTCCGCGGCGTGGTCTTCCTCGACGAGCTTGATCGTAAGATGATTGTGATGCGGGGCTCGGGCAAGGTGATGCGACTGGAACAGTGCGGACTGCCCAAAGAGGCGCGGTTCTCGTTCTACGACCAGGTCCACACGACGGGCATGGACATCAAGCAGGCGTACACAGGGCGAGCAGTGCTGACGCTGGGCAAGGACATGACGTTCCGCGACTATGCGCAGGGCGCGTTCCGGATGCGCGGGATCGGGGCCGGGCAGACGCTGGTGCTGTATGTCATTCCCGAGGTAGCCGAGCTTGTTCGAGAGGAGCTGAGCGCGGCGGAGCGTGTACCGCGGCTGAGCGCCAAGCCGCTTGGAGAGCTCGAAAAGCGCGAAGCGCTGGCTGCGGTGGCCGGATGGCTCTCTGTCAACTCGATGGTGACAGAGAAGCTGCAGTATGCGCTGCTTCGCGAGCAGAACGTGGCCAATGTGTGGCGGAAGCGAGCGTACCGCGAGCTTGTGGGGATGGCGCGGGAGGCGGCGCCTGCAGGGACAGTCGCGTACGAGGCACTGCGGCGGTGCGTCAACGTTTTCCGCGAGCGGGTCGACTTTGGAGTGTCGAACATACTGGTGGCGCCCGAGGCGGCATCCGAGGCTGTGGGCTCGACGAGTGGGTCTGGGCCAAGCGATAAGGCGGCGCAGGCACTCGAAGAGCACGCGGCGTTTCTGGGGCAGTGGCCGGAAGATCTGGGACTTGCTCAGCAAATTCTGGACGAAATGTCTGTGGGCGCGAGTAGCGCCAAGGCACCAGCCGACGTCGAGGCTGCCGAGATGGATGCCGGCTTTGGCGGCGAAATGGTGCAGCAGCAGGAGCAAGAGCAGGAGCAAGAGCAGGAGCAAGAGCAAGAGCAGGAGATGGAGATCGAGCAAGAGGCTATTGCTGTTGCGATGGCGCCCGCCAAGCGCGAGTACTCGCGGCAGGACGAGAGCGTGCGGGCGTGGCCGGTGGGCAAGCTGGCCGAGGATCCGAGCCGGGCCAAGTTTGCGTACCACGCGAGTGAGTTTTCGATCAAGACGCCGGACGGCAAGCTGCCGGCGTTTGCCTGGCCGCGCGACCTGTGGGTCTCGAACAACTGGTACCGGCCGCAGTGGTCGCTGCTCAAGTCGTACCGGCGTGTGAAGAACGTGATTGTGGTCATGGAATGGGTGCCGGATCTGGCGGCGGTGCATGCGGGCGGCGGGCGGTCGGTGGCGCTAAGCGAGGAGCAGTTGGGAGATCTCGCGTCTGCGTTGCAGCTGTTCTGGGGTGAGGCCGGCGAGTTTGCGAGCAGCGGGCTCGACGACGGGCTGGCAGACTTTCTGCGCGCCAACGACGTGGATCTCGCGCCTGCTGAGTTGTGCGAGGTCGACGAGGTCGGGGTGCTGGATGTGATGCGGAGCGCGCTCGGCGGAGTGTCTGCGGCTGCGGTGGAGCGGGCGATGACCAAGCACGCGTTCTACAGGGTGGAAAGTGGCCGGTACTTTGTTGTGCTCTCGCTGGCGGAGGCCGAGTCTGTGCGCGGGCTGCTACACCTGCGGCGCGGCTCGCCGCTTGTGGCTGGCTCGCGGATCGGGGTGCGGCTCCATGTGGGGCGGCACGTGCTCGACGCGTCGCATGGGTTCGTGGTGGGCGGTGGCGGAGAGGGTGTTGCGTCGCAGCAGGTTGAGCTTGCGCGTGCGTGTCTCAAACTCTTCGACGCGCAGGTGGAGTTTTCGGAGCGCGAGCTGCTGATGCTGCTGCGGATGACAGCGGACAATGCTGTGTCGCTGCGGCGCGAGTACTTTACGGGCGTGCGATCGTGCAAGCGACGGGCGCAGGGCTCGTGCGAGGCGACGCCGCTGGGACGGTACTTTTTCCTCCGCGACGCGTATCGCATTCTTGTGCACCGTGCGTGTGTGTCTGCGGTGCGGCGTGCGCTGCGTGCGCGCGGGCTCCTTGTCTCTGACGCGTTTCGGGTCTTTGACCAGGACGGCGACTCTGTGCTGACCAAGGCCGAGCTTGTGGGCGGGCTGGTGTGGCTCGGCGTTGAGCTCGACATGAGCCAGCTGAGTGCGCTGATGACGACAATGGACTTGGAGGGGACGGGCGTGGTCTCTTTTGCCGAGTTTGTGGAGACGTTTGCGGCAAAGGACGGTCCGGCGTGGGCGAACGCGTTTACGCTTGACGAGCTGCTTGCAACGCGGATTGAGCCTGTGGACCTTGGGTTTGGCGACGGGGCTGACGAGGCGCTGGAGGCTGACCTCGTGCCGCGTGCGGCGTTCGATGATGTCCGGGTGAGCGCACGAAGCGTGAGCAGCTTCCGGCAAGTTTGGCTCTCTAAGGGGACCGGAGCACGGCGGCTGGTCTCGATCTGGCGTGGCGACGACGACATGGCGGTGTCCGGGCGGAGTGCGCGGATCCCGCTCGGGCACCACGTCTCGCTCAACTTTGGGGCGCCATCGAAGAAGGATGCACTTGGGGTGCGCGGCGGGCTGCTCGTCAAGGACGTCAAGGCGTCCCTGGTCTCTGGCTCCAAGACGCTCAAAGCTGTTGTGGCGCTCCTCTTCCCGCCTGTGGTGCGGTTCCGCGAGGTGTGGCGGCAGCGTGTGGGCGACGAGCACCTTTACGTGTGGCGCGGCGAGGCTCGCGACCCAGAGCACTACGCGGTGCTCGGGATGGTGGCGACGACTAGCCCGCAGCCGCCGCCGGTGGAGGCGCTCCGCACAGTCCCGCGGGTCATGACTGTGGCGTCGCAGCGCGAGCCCGAGTGCGTGTGGGATGACGAAGGTACCGGAGGGTCCGAGGGCTCGATTTGGGTCGTCAACGAGCTCGGGCACTTTGTGGTGCGGACAGCAGCCGGCGGAGGGTTCGGCGAGCGGCTCACGATCGCCGACGGGCTCAAGGCACTGGTCGGGATGGAATGGGGAGAGTTTGTGGACCGGGTCGTGCTGGGAGGGCGGGCTGGATTGACGGGAGATGTGGGCCCGTCAGCGGAAGAGGAGGTTGCGCAGCCGCCGACACGGCCACCGGCAGTGGTGCCGGCGCAGCCGTCGGCGACGGTGGCGACGGCACAGCCATCGGCGGCGCAGCCGTCGGCGCAGCCGTCGGCGCAGTCGGCGGAACCGGCGGTGGCACCGGTCCGGCGCAAGCCGCTGCCCAAGCCGCTGCCCAAGCCGCTGCCCAAGTCCAAGCCGCTTGTCAAGGCACAAGGTCAAGCAGCTGAGCCGGGCGCATCGACATCGTCTTCAGCCACGACTACGGCTCCGGCCCCGGCCCCGGCCCCGACCCCTGCCCCGACCTCGATGGAAAAGCCCAAGCCCAAGACGATGCCGCGCAAGCCGCTTCCCAAGCCCAAACCGCTGGTCAAACCCAAGCCGCTGGCCAAACCCGCGCCTCTAGCCAAGCCAGATGGGGCACGCGACGCGACACGCCGGTGGAGTCTGCGCGGGCGAGGACGCGGACGCGGAAGTGGCGGCCGAGGGAGAGGCAGAGGCAGAGGCGAGAGCTCGACGTAAACAAAGAGTTTAAGGGAAGGCGAGGACAGTGCGACGAGTGGAGCGGTGGAGAGCAGCAGGCTCTACGACATGGGCATGTAGTGCTTGGCGGCGTAGGCACCGGTGAGGCCGTGCTCAATCTGGCGCTCGACGTCGATGATGAGCGAGGAGGCGCCGATGCGGAAGAGGTCAGGCTTGGTCCAGCGGTGGCCGAGCTCTTCGTACATAAGCGAGAGGTAGCCGAGAGCAGTCTTGGCGGAGCGGATGCCGCCGGCAGGCTTGAAGCCGACCATGTAGCCGGTCTGCTCGTAGTAGTCGCGGATGGCGCGGACCATAACGAGCGAGACCTCGAGCGAGGCGTTGATTGACTCGGTACCGGTGGAGGTCTTGATCATGTCAGATCCGGCCATCATGGCGATGAGCGAGGCCTTGTAGACCATGCGGTAGTCGGGGAGCTGACCGATGGCCAGGATCGACTTCATGTGGGCCGAGCCGCAGGCCTTCTTGTACTCGACAAGCTGGTCGTAGAGGGCGGCCCACTCACCGGCAATGATGAGCTCACGAGCCACGACAATGTCGATCTCGGTCGCGCCGCACGCCACGGCGTACTCGATCTCCTGCACATTGGTGTGCATGGGCGTCTGGCCGCAGGGGAAGCCAGTGGCCACGGCCGCCAGCTCGACGCCGGTGCCCTCGAGGGCGGCGGCGGCGGCAGGCACGCGCGAGGGGTACACGCACACCGCACCACAGGTCAGACCCTCCATGCCGATGGCAGCGAGCAGGTCAGGGCGGATGGGCGACTTTGCCTTTGCGCACAGACGGCGGACGTTCTCGTCGGTGTCGTCACCGGCCAGAGTGGTGATGTCGGTGCAGGCCACCGCGCGGAGCAGCCAGGCCAGCTGGGCCTTCTTCTTGATAGACCGCCGCTTGACATGGCTCTGCGCCCGGCGGATGATGGCCGGCTTGTTGACCTTGACGGATTCGATCCATCCTGTGTGTGTGGGGGGGGGGGGGAGGGGAGGGAGGGGGAGGGGGAGGGGGAGGGGGGGGTGGGGGGTAGGGGGTAGGGGGTAGGGGTAGGGGGGGGTAGGGGGGGGAAGGGGGAAGGGTTAGGGTAGGGGGGGAAAGGGGGGAAAGGTTAC